>NC_047027.1:8505872-8710132 GCF_902652985.1 Pecten maximus | reverse complement strand
TGGGGTTTTTTAAAAGGGGATTCCTTTTGGATCCCTTAGGGATCTCACGGGCCCTTTTAACTGGCCAAATATAAAGGGGAAAAGGGATTACCCACGGGTTATCCTAAATCAAATAGGTTTTCCCCAATGGGCACTTACCTCCACACGTGGTATCCTAAATAGTATAGGATACTGGCTAGGCGGGCACTTACCTCCACACGTGGTATCCTAAATAGTATAGGATACTGGCTAGGCGGGCACTTACCTCCACACGTGGTATCCTAAATAGTATAGGATACTGGCTAGGCGGGCACTTACCTCCACACGTGGTATCCTAAATAGTATAGGATACTGGCTAGGCGGGCACTTACCTCCACACGTGGTATCCTAAATAGTATAGGATACTGGCTAGGCGGGCACTTACCTCCACACGTGGTATCCTAAATAGTATAGGATACTGGCTAGGCGGGCACTTACCTCCACACGTGGTATCCTAAATAGTATAGGATACTGGCTAGGCGGGCACTTACCTCCACACGTGGTATCCTAAATAGTATAGGATACTGGCTAGGCGGGCACTTACCTCCACACGTGGTATCCTAAATAGTATAGGATACTGGCTAGGCGGGCACTTACCTCCACACGTGGTATCCTAAATAGTATAGGATACTGGCTAGGCGGGCACTTACCTCCACACGTGGTATCCTAAATAGTATAGGATACTGGCTAGGCGGGCACTTACCTCCACACGTGGTATCCTAAATAGTATAGGATACTGGCTAGGCGGGCACTTACCTCCACACGTGGTATCCTAAATAGTATAGGATACTGGCTAGGCGGGCACTTACCTCCACACGTGGTATCCTAAATAGTATAGGATACTGGCTAGGCGGGCACTTACCTCCACACGTGGTATCCTAAATAGTATAGGATACTGGCTAGGCGGGCACTTACCTCCACACGTGGTATCCTAAATAGTATAGGATACTGGCTAGGCGGGCACTTACCTCCACACGTGGTATCCTAAATAGTATAGGATGTAGACGGGCACTTACCTCCACACGTGGTATCCTAAATAGTATAGGATGTAGACGGGCACTTACCTCCACACGTGGTATCCTAAATAGTATAGGATACTGGCTAGGCGGGCACTTACCTCCACACGTGGTATCCTAAATAGTATAGGATACAGACGGGCACTTACCTCCACACGTGGTATCCTAAATAGTATAGGATACTGGCTAGGCGGGCACTTACCTCCACACGTGGTATCCTAAATAGTATAGGATACTGGCTAGATGGGCACCTACCTCCACACGTGGTATCCTAAATAGTATAGGATACAGACGGGCACTTACCTCCAAGGCCCAATGTCAAGTAGCTATATAGGACACTGACAATGGTATTCCTTTATGGGTATAATGGTGTCGGAGATGCCATGGTGGATCCAAACATTATAGTTTACACTCCTAATATGTCTCGAGTGGATCTAACATCGTACAATGTCCCGTGAGTAATTTATACATCGATAACTCCGATTTTTTTAATAAGGTTTTAGAATGTATACAAATACTTAATTTATAGTGTTGTGGTTGTTAACTGATGTCATATGTTACTCAAAAATCCGACACCGAGCCCCTTTGATATGATCCTCTGATTCCATTGAGTCAGGCTGTTACTGTTCTAACGTGTGTGTCCATGACATCAATGAAAAAGTTGGAGACAAGTTGTGTTTTGAAAAACAGCCATTGCTTGCATCGTGATAGTCACACTACCTATCTGGATTTAGTTATGGATCTATCAAGGTTAACTTGTATGTCGTCGTGTTAAGTCTGTCCAGGTTTTAGATCAGTCGGCATCTTTGTTGTCAAACAACGTGATTCCAAATCTGGCAAAAACTCAATAAAACCTCCATTAACAATGACATCCGTCATCTTTACCCAGCCAAGACAGACTATCCATGACCATAGTGATGACGGCGTTTGTGATACACGCATCATTATTATTTCCAGTGAAAGGTCTTTATGTCCAGAATGTAACAGCCAGGCAGGGCTATGCTCATGCACTCCAAATAATTCCGCAATCTAATTAGAATCTAGATGGTCATTCTCACTACGTTACATGAACATATAACGTAGTGAGAATGAACATCTATATTTAGATAAGATTGATAATAATACTTCCGCTTCTTCTGACCACAGTACGAGGTAACCACTAAGTAAGACAGTCGCCCGCTGAGCAAACTATACGTTTCGGGGAACACTGCGTTGTGCTCCAGAATGTTTTCTCCTGCAAGATGTCCACCCCCAAGGAACGATGGAACAATAGTCTAATGGTTTTACTACCGGTATTGAATGAAAAGTTGTCGATTAACCGGAAATGTTTAAAAGAGTTGAGTTTCCAATATATATCCGAGGACGAACAATGTGGAAGAATTTCTATAAGATGTGTTCTTGTCCAATATGTTCAGGCTTTACAATCGGCGTCATACAGAGAGGAGAAAGGCAGAGTACAGAAAGACCCTTGCTTTGATAGTACTGTTCATGTCGTGTGTCCAAAAGATCACTGATGGTTTCCTTTTATCTGGAAGGTAGCTTAGCTGTCCACATTTTCTTTCGTCAGTGCGAATTTTAATCTTAGGATTAATATCTTTCCCAATGAGATGACGTGAACGAATATGCGAAGACCAAGGACACCACAACCTGTGATGAAAGATGAGTAGGTGTTTTTGCTTGGGCAAATTAGTCGGGTTTTAATTAAAACTTAATACATAGTGTGCATCTGGCGTGCGAATACCGGCCATGAAAAGATCCCCTATGGATAATGATGGGATGTTCCGCCACGTACCACCAACATCAATGTTTTGATCTTCGGGTTACGGCTTATGATAACTCGATAAACACGTCACACACATGCCAATCTCTTGATTTTAAAACATCAAGCAACCAATAGTGCTAAGGAAGTTTCATGATTCTGGGAGATTTTCTGGTTTTATTGTCTCCCCTAAAGACAACGGCGTGATTTTATAAGTAGGATCAAAGCGTTTTAATACATTTAAAATGATGGACATAGAAGCTATCTTAACTTTAAATGCAAAATGTAGAAGTAATTTCAAGAGATTGGAGTATCTGGGGTATATTGTTGCAAAATTTTAGTCACTGTCGGTCATGTAATATATCGTATATAACGTCCTAATTATTATAATGAACAGCGATCGACCGACACTTCAATCTAGGGTATACCAAAGTTAGGGAGTAAAACCCTTTTTCATTGGATCAAGACAGGTACATTTTTGTGTAGGAGTTGGGTTTCCCTGGGTTGGGGTATAAAAGGCAGTGTCCCTTACAGTTCGGGGGAGTCGAAGGCTTCCATGTAGCCGTGACTTCACCTCCCCTCCCTTAAAAAGCCTCCATTCGGCTGCTCCCCTCCTCCCTGAGGCTACTCTATAGGGTGAGTATTAGGTCCCACCCTAGGCTAACAGTAGTGTATACACCTGTAGTTATGGAGGGTTAAAAGGGACATAAGTCAAACATACTATTTTCAATCTTTTTTCTTACTTTTTTTTACTTTTCTATTTGCAACTTCTCATTATTTGTCATTACTGATTTATTTCTCACAATTTTAATGCTTCATTTTACGTTATTACTTTTTTGAATTCAACACTCTTTATTTTAACATTTTATCTTCAATTGTGCATTTTGTTTTTTTGTTTTTGTTTTTTTTACTGTTGTTAAGATTTTATATTTAAACTTTAAAGTTCTCCAATTTTACAACTTGTAAAATAACTATTTTTGCTAAAACATGTTACATGAAAGATGAAAACTAAAAATGAAGAGAGAAAGAAAGGGGGAAAAGTAAGAAATAGAAAGTTAGAATTTTGTCCCAAAAAACCCTTATGCAATTTTTCATCTTCATTCTATCGCCAGAGGGTGCTCAAATCAATCGCTTCGGAAGTAAGGATTACTCCCTACAGCAGCCATGGCAACAGTGACTCTCAAATTCCTACCAATGCCCGACTGAAACACTTCATCATTGTTTGGATTAAGCTTTGGCCCTAAATTATACACTCACTGCTTTTTATCCTTAATATTCGAAATAATATCAATATTATATCCTCAGATGATAAAATCCTAGTTTAAAAAAAGTGTTTACGACACCGAGCCCGTTTTTTCGTGTCTGCTCCGGTTGAATGGCACAGGCAGTAGGCCAAGAGCTCGAAGTAGCCTACTAGACTGGTTTTCGTAGTTCCGCATATCATACAGCAATCTAATTAAAATCTAGATGGTCATTCTCACTACGTTACATGAGAAACGTGTAGTGATAATGACCATCTAGATTTTAATTAGATTGATCATACAGCGCCCGTACTGCCAGTTCCAAGACTTCGATATAACGTTAGACTTCCATCAACCACAGGTGCCTGACTCGTTTTTAAACGAACATTAATGTTCGGTTATTGTGATCAAGAACTGGACTGAGAAATATAACCATATATGGTAGCCATATTCACCAATACGCCATCTACTGTCTGTTTCAATGAAATATGGCTGCCCCCATTGCCTTACGCTTCAAATAATTTACTTGCAAAAACATCTTCGTTTTATATAGTAGTTTTACCAAAAAGGTTGAAATGTATTCAGTAGGTGTTTTCAAGATGCATACGATTTGAGAAATGCATAACGCTAGCGAAATGAGAAGACTAAATGAACCTGAACTTTGCGAATAACTCCGGTCCAGGTCAATATATTTATGTAAACAACTATTGCGCAGGCGCATTCGTCTCCGGATGTTTAGAAAGTTTTGCTCTTCTGTGTTCTTTCCAAAACGGCTGACATTATAGCATAGGTCTGCAAATTTGTCCGCGATTTACTTAAATTTGTAATATATATATTCTAGAATGTTACATCATTATCAACTAGGTGTGTATTTCTATAATTTAGAGAAAGAAATATATCAATGACGGCATACGAGACGATACATTGTATCATACTAAACTGTAACGTTACTGTACGTGTTTGCGAGAAAGAACTGTACATATGTATAGGCTTACAATTAGGTGGCATTTGTGGTCAGGGTGACTGGTCATAGCGTTAAAATTGTCATCGATTTCCATATACCATTTTCCTTTGACGAAAATGACCCAATAAATCAAATGCAAATGATAATATCTTGCTATGTGCACGGGATTGCTTGTTGTAGGCGATACTTGGAACGTATTTACTGTTGTAAGGGAGGTAACTGCAAGATTTACGGAAATAAACCAATTTGATTGGTCGATTCTTCCTTCACTTTGGCATGGGGTTTACAATCGGAGTGACAGATAACTACGGCAATATTCAGATGATATCAACAATAACATTTTTGGATACGTGTGGTTGGCAGTTGTTGTCATGTTTAAAATGAACAATTATATAGCTTGTTTTTATTTCGGCAAAGACGAGAATATTTACTGAAACGGACCACACGTGAAGCAGACTTGGAAATACCGAAACGAAGAAAAATCGGGCTTAATTATAATATAAATTGGCATTATTTTCAGAGGATTGACCAAAATATATGTTCTGCAATGCCTGATTGTATCATATATAAAATATTAGAGGTGTATTTGACCGAATTTTAAATTAATTATTCATTTGCGAATCGCGGCCCGATTGTCGTTGGAGTTGAATTACCGAAATGGCCGATAGTCGACCCAAAATCGATATTTTTACGAGAATTGTTGTTTTCTTGTACCTGAAAGTATTTTGAAATAATTTGCAAAATACCGAATTCACGACCAAATTTTCGATTGCGACGAACTTCTGTGACGGTGTTAAGTTCATGTTAAGTTATATCTGATTAAAATCAGCTGTTACATGGCTACGTTTACTATGCACTACGTCTACTAGGTATTTTTTTTTAAAGACGGAGATCCGGATTATCTAAAAACAAATGCAAAAATACTTGTGATATTCACTTAATTTGATATTCATTCGTTAATTGTTATCTGTAGTTTGATAACTTCTGATATATTGTGATTGATACTCTATATAATATTGCTGTGGAACTTGTGTTATTTTTCAAACAAATTCATTTTAATAATTTGTTAATTTAGAATTTTCATCAAGTCATAATCAAGACTTGAAATTCTCACTACACCATACTTCAAACACAGAGTAATCGATGAATTGATAAACTGAAAATTTAAGTCAAGCAAATGAGTTAATATTTACCTTAAATATTTTTTCAATATACAACAAATGTTCAGATGACTATTTGTGCCATGCTGTTACAAGATTTCAGTTACAATTCTAAAATTGAATTAGTATGTAAATATATGTTATCCTGTCAATATCCACAAAGCGAGTGTAGTCTACTGTACTCAAAGTCATGCCAGTAGATAGCGGTACATATACTTACTGCTTACATCTAGTGCTTACTTGTGTGAACTATTAATCAATAACAAAATGGTTCATATATTTCTATATATGACTTCACAAATTATGTGGTGTCTGAAGATCTGAATGAAGTGAATAAACGATGTATTAAATTATTTTTATGAAATATTCAAGTCACAGATCATTCTCTTTTTTAAAATGTTGCTTTCGGGTCCATTTTGGTAATTCAAATATGACGGCAATCAGGCCTCGAATGGCGAATGATTACAAACATTTTAAATACGTCTCGGTCAAATAAACCCCTAATATTTTACATATGATTAATTTTGACATTGGAGAACATATAATTGTGTCCATTCTCTAATATAAGCACTGGTAGAAAGTACAGAATAGAGCTTGATAAATATATAATCAAAATTACTAATTACCCCGGTAAATATAACATTTTACGTAAACCTCCCATGACTGATGGTGAACTTAAACTTGCAAATCTCCTGTGTCATTCCAATTTTGATATGTGTAAATATATACACGAACGGTATATATATAGATATAGATATGGAATGATTCACAAATTTGCATACAGTTATGGAATCTTATAACACCCCGAAAACTGTTCTCTCCACATAAAGGATGTGATTTGTGCAATTACATTGCTGAACTGTGTGTGGTTCACTATGATTGGATGGTCAACATTGGAAAGGGACAATAAATAGGGAATATGTCATCCCATCGAATGGACTGTAACCTTTATCAGTTTGAAGTTGAAAATGAAGCTTGAAGTTTTCTTTTCCTGTTTGCTGAATTATTTGATGAAGATAGTCTTTATATGGTTGTTATTCTTTATCACATTGTGTACAATGCTGTAATTATACCAGAAGTATATCTTCTCATATAAAGATTTATTAACATCAAATGATTCCTGAACAAAAGGAGTCAAGTTTTTTGTTTTGAAGTACCATACATGCTGGAGTACAGTTTCAATAGGATACATTCCTAATCCGGGCCTTGATTAGCAGCTCTGGTTTTGGTTTTCAGTAGTTCTTTATGTGTGTTTCATCATATTTAGTTGAAATATGCTAAACTAACGATGGAACTAGCCTAAATTTAGTGCATATTAGAAGTTGGCATCAATAAGGTCACACAGTCCTGGCTGTATTATAACTGATGATGGCTTCCCGAAAGAAAGAAGACATATTTTATTTTCATCCATCCAAGATAGATCAATAAACTTCCAATTTCAATCAGGACCTTACAGAAATATGCATGTGTTCAATCATATCAAAACAGCTGCAAACATTTCAAATAATTTGCAATTATTTCCTAAACCAATATCAGTAAATTTATCGACTTTAAACTTAGAAGATTACTGATTTTGCATTAAACAATAATGTTCGTTTACAGTACTTCCAGTACTTTGATTATAAAATAATAACATATAACTCCCCCAGGCTTGAAATCTGATGTATTTATTTCTAAGTACCGTAGCTTCGGTTGTATTGGGTGGATTTTTTCGAAGTAGGACTCAAATTGAAGAGAAATGGTCAATCTTTAAAATAAGCCATAACATGTTGTCGATTTCTCGATATTAGTTTACGAAATCGGGCGTGAAACTTCAAAATCCCCTCGATTTTGTTTAGTCGGACAAGTTGACGTAACGGGGTCACCACACTTTGACTCTATTGGACATAGCTTTAAATACGAAGTCCACGGGTTAATCACGAGGTACGCTTCATCAGATCACCGAATACAACTATTACATACACTTACTTTATGTATACGAGCACCCTATCGACGGCCCCGGGACTTTTTATGCATACTGATAGCAGATTTTCCACTTGAGTAGCCATGTTGTGTCAGCCGCGGTAAATTTGAACAAGCATTCTGATTGGTTATAGAAAATGTGTTGAACCAATCAGAATGCTTGTTCAAATTTACCGCGGCTGACACAACATGGCTACTCAAGTGGAAAATCTGCTATCAGTATGCATAAAAAGTCCCGGGGCCGTCGATAGGGTGCTCGTATACATAAAGTAAGTGTATGTAATAGTTGTATTCGGTGATCTGATGAAGCGTACCTCGTGATTAACCCGTGGACTTCGTATTTAAAGCTATGTCCAATAGAGTCAAAGTGTGGTGACCCCGTTACGTCAACTTGTCCGACTAAACAAAATCGAGGGGATTTTGAAGTTTCACGCCCGATTTCGTAAACTAATATCGAGAAATCGACAACATGTTATGGCTTATTTTAAAGATCGACCATTTCTCTTCAATTTGAGTCCTACTTCGAAAAAATCCACCCAATACAACCGAAGCTACGGTACTTAGAAATAAATACATCAGATTTCAAGCCTGGGGGAGTTCAGAACCTTTCTCATTTATATGTACTCTATATGTTATTATTTTATAAAAACGAGTCAGGCACCTGTGCATCAACCGATGATTTTGCCGAATATTGCAATATATTAAATTGTAAATTTCATTTCGGGACTTTCCCCATAGTTCAAAGTCAGCATCAAGCGTCTTTGTCAGTGGTCTGTGTCAAGCAAATTGGGAGATTGTCTAATTTTTTTTATTCGAAAACTTCTTCAGTAGTGTTGGGAATCACTAATAAGTTCATTATCAATCATCATCATATCGATAATTGATCGATCATGAATATAACTTTAGGGAAATATCTTATTACCCATGTAATTTAATATCAAGAACAGGTGAGCGAGTTATCTCCCTTTTTCTATCACAGATGAAAATTAAGTAATTAGCAAGTTTTAAATTATTTATGTGAATTTGACCAATAATTCATGTAAAGGAAGCTTAATAATGCATAATAAATCATATTTTTATTTTTAAATAACTGTTTCAACCTTTTATCAGGTAGCAGTGTACACCAGTTTGCCCTGGAGTTTCTGAAAATTAAGTGGCAAATTATCTCTTACTCTTATATATATTTGCTTTGTTATTTGTTAGCTTTGTTTATCACCCTTTGAATAGCCAGCTGAGTCAGTTTGAGGCAGGGTCTCCTTGTAGTAGTTAGTGACTACCTCTGAACAACATGCAGGAGACCTGTCTGTCCACAAGCCATCCAGGAAATGGAGCTTACCAAGCAAAATAAATAATATTTTCTTTTCAAATAAATGATTTAAACTTCTTGTAAGGTAGCAGTGTAGACCAGTTTGCCAAGATTCTAAAAAATAAGTAGCATCTTTAAGTCTGAGGCTGGGTCTCCTTGTAGTAGTTGGTGACTACCTGACTGAACAACATACAAGAGGCCCATTGCATGCCATCCAGAACAAAAAGGGTAAAGTGGTCTTGTCCAAAGACATAACCATGACAGCACATACCGGACTGATTGTCAGCTTCCATTTTCTTCTGCAGGATAACTGTTCAAACTATACTTCTTCTATATATATAATACTAATATACTTGGGTGTATTTGGTTTAACGTCCTATTAACCGCTAAGTTCATTTAAGGACGTGTCAGGTTTAGAGGTGGAGGAAAGCCGGAGTACCAGGAGAAACACTACCGGCCTACGGTCAGTACCATGGCCAGTTAACTTCCAACGTAGGTTTCAAACTAGCAACCCAGAGGTGGATAGCTAGTGATATTAAGTGTCATGACACCTTAACCACTCGGCCACCGCAGCCCCTCATTAATAAATAATTAACTATCTTACAGTGGCAATAGTACCAAAGAAGTGAAAATTGTGGAAAATTTGTTTCTTAATATCTAAATGGCTTGAAATTGAGAGAGTACTTCTACAAAATGAAATGAAAACCATATTTTATGCAAAGTCTCAAAAACATTTTAATGAATTTTTTTTTTAAGTAGAACATAGAGGATAATTACTTGCGGTCTAAGGCCTGCAATTTCAGTACCTGTTTAAAACTTTTTAATTTTTATTTGTTACAGTTGCAATTGTAAAAGATGTGAAAATAAAAGAAAATGGTGTTATCCCAATATCAAAATAGTTTGATATTGAGAAAATAGTTCTACAATATGAAATTAAAACCAGATTTTATGTAAAGTTTCAAAATCCTGAATTTGTTTCTTCAGTAGAATATAGGGGGAAATTAACTGCAGTCTTTGGCCAACAACTTGTAACACCCTTCCTAATGTAAATGTTTGCATATGGTGGTGTTGGCCTAAAAAAAAAGAAACATATAAACTATTTACATGTACACTAGTCCTACTGTAGTGTTACTGTATTTCACCTGTGTGGAGATGACATTATGAAGAAGACTATCTTGTAGAATGGTTATCATTAAATCCTGGTCATTGTTTGAATTTGTCAAATAATTTTCTATAATACCTTTATATAAGTAAAGTTTAAATTCAAAAGATAAAAAAAACAACTACTTTGTTCCCCAACATTGAATTTAACATAGTGCAACACAGTAAATACATAATAGTTCCAAAAACTTAAGTATAAATTTGTCAGAATTGGTGTCTTGCACATTGTTTTCTTTGGTATATGTAAGCGAAAGGTTGAAATATGTCAGAATGATATTTAAAGCAAAGATATTTCAAAATTTACCACTTGCTACCTATGTGCAGATGAAATTTTGGAGAGAAACTATTTTGTAAAATAGTGATAACAAAATATTAGCAATTCTTTAATTTTGACAAGTAGTTTTCTATTATACCTTTTGTAATAAGTTGAAACTGATTACAAATTCAAAAGACAAAACTACAACATGGTTCCACACCCTAAATTAGTTAATTAACTTATGTGATATAACAATCAACATAATTTTAGTAAAATTTTCTCAGAACAGGTTTCTCGCACATGGTTTTCTTTGGCACATGTAAGCAAAGGGTTGAAATATGTTGATATGGAATTGATAATAAAGCAACTTATAGATATTTGAAAATTTACTAATTCATGAAATTTCAAAGTAAACTATTTTGTTAAAATTGTGATAGCTAAAACCTGGTAACTCTTTGATTTTGTCAAATAATTTTCTATCTGATAATTTTTTGTAATAAATTGAAATTGATGTAATTTTAAAAGATAAAAAAAAAATGCATGACATCTTTCTATACACCAGAGACCTATATATAGTATATAGGTCTCTGTATACACCCAAAGCAACAGAATTTTTCCTAATGCAACATAATAATTGACAATATTTTAGCTTAAAATTTGTCAGAACAGCTTTCTTGCATATTGCTTTCTTTGGTGCATAAAAGTGAAGGGTTTAAATATACATGTATTTGAAAACTTATTTCATTTATTAATCAATGCAACAGATGATATAATTTGACACTGTCAAAATTTAAAGCATTAGAACATATCTATATTTCATTAAGAATTTGAGAAAAAAACTTCTATTACTGAAAAAGAATTATTTAATATACTGCTATGTGTACTGAAGTACATGTACAGTATACGTAGTTCCTTGAAAGTTCGTGTCATCGTACTTAGCTAATGTGTACGAGATATGATTCTCGAAATGTCGTTGCTCCACAACATAAACAAATATCAGCTGATCAAGACATCAAAGCATAAACTAACGAAACAGTAATTTCATTAAACAAACAAACAATAAAGACATTTAAAAAATATTACATATTTAAACGTCGCCTGTCTCTAAAACGTGAATTAACACGTAACATTTACACTAGACCTTGAAAACCTACTGGAAACATACGACTCCATAAGAGAATAGATTTGTTATCGAAAAGATGAACGTTGGTCTAGCTGATTGACCCACTTCCGTCACAAAAGTTGAGCGATGTCGTAAAACGACACGGAAAAAATCGTCAAAAAGAAACATTTTATGGGTACACAAACGGTGTCTCAATACTAATAATTACATATCTAATAAGCACAATGCCTAGGATTTAACCGTTTTGATAAAATCATAATATGAAGTTACCAGTCGGTGGTTGTTGGGGAGCGCCCCGTGATCATATATTTATGTTTAGATTTTACTGCCCCCTGGTGTTAGAATATTTGGGAAAAATGAATCAAGGGTTTTTTGGGACATAATTCTGAAACACTTACATTGTTGTTGTGAAACAAAATATACTTAAATAACCAAATAGGAAAAGAAGAAAATGCGATATTAAACCACTAAATTTGAAAACCATAAAACTATCAAGCAGAAACTGAAAAAATGACATATTAAATCAAAGTTTTTGGTCACAAAATAGAAATAGCCGACTAATATCTAAAATTGTTAAACACAATTTTACTTAGTTTATAGCATCAGTCTGCAGCAATAGGAATATAAAACAAAGAAACACAAACTATCTACCGCTGAATAAAAGAAATTTAATATCAACACTTATCACGATGTAAAAATAAAGAAATGAAAAAATAAAAGATAAAGGAACAATAATCAAAACAATAAGTTAAATGGTTAAACAAACAAGAAAAGTTAAACATATAATTATGTCCCTTTTAACCCTCCATATGTAGTGACTGGGGCAAACGCAGTGATAAGGTATGCGTGGTGTGTGTAGGGGCTGGCGCTAGCTGCAGGTACCTAGCTAGACTGGCGAGGGAAGCTGGGGAGGTCATTAATCAAATCTATACATAGGCAGGCAGGGCTTGTTAGGGGACACTACACTGTATAATAGGTATATCTGTAGTATACAAATTCCTGTAGCATGTTATATACAAATGTACCCAAATAAATATACATTCTATATTTACATGGCCTTTTAGTCTGTCATTGATTCCGTATGTTATTATAAAAATAACCAATTAAGGTACCAACAGAACCCTGGATCCCCCGAACCTGGGTTGTGACAGTGTGCACACGTGTGGGGAAATCCCTTACGCGTGTGACGGAAACGACGTTCTTTTACACTAGGAAAGGCACATGGGTGAAAGGTTGCCCACTACCGCTCAACAAGTCATCGGGGTGACACATACCAAAGCCAAAGGGCAAAGTTTTCATTATTTGGGCAGGGTTAGGGCAAGTGATAAAGCTCTATATACGCTAAATAATGAACGGACTAAATACGGCAGACATTTCAAATTTCATTTGTTCCCAAAAATTTGCTTTTTTTTTTTTTTTTTTTTACAAAATTCCAAAAATATGAATACAAATTGTAGTATATTTACTGTTTTAGTATTTAGTTATGGTTCAAACTTTCCTATTCCGTTAAAATAACAATTCTTATTTGTTTTTGTGACAATCAGCGTCCTTAGTTTAATAATTCTTAGTTGAGTAATTTTGTTACGTGATTAGTTAACCAGGCAAGTGCATCGTCGATTAATTAGGGTTAATTGTAAAGTCAAAGGAACCAACTTTGATGACACAAAGCAATATATCGCTGAGTGGTCTCTTAAGTGTAAGAGGTTCTTTAGGCCGACCCCTTTGGGAAATTAACATTTCTGGAAACCCAACCTAACATAGCAATATTGTCAATCAATTTTGATTACTTTGCACTGCGCAATACTCCTAATTACTAATTTGGGGGCAATTTATTTTATAACATTTGAAGATATTTTTAGCACATAAGTACCAATGGACTACAATAGGAAGTTGTATTTTTCTTGTCTTGCATATACGATACCTAACATGTTATTATCAGCAATTTATGTTCAGTTTTCTCAGAAATATGAAAAATGATGTTTTGTAACATTTTCCTCAACCAGCATTTAATTTCATTTTTGTTATAAAACTAATAACAATACAGGTTTAGATTTGTAAACGGACTAACAATACAGGTTTAGATTTGTAAACGGACTACAGAGGCTACTAATAGCTAGAGGCTACTAATAGCTATCAGATTTGCTTCTTAGTCCATTTATTCCCACTGGAGTACTTCAATGCCCTCCAAAAGTAGTCAACAGATCACGCTAATGAAAATTTAAACATAAAAACAATGTTACTTGCATTTGTTTTGAAGCCTGTAGATTGTTCAGATTTCACCATTTATCGGATCTTACCAAAACAATATATATACCAATTTTCATGAAAAGCTGACAGCATCCAAATTTTGACCAACCAGAAAAGCCATTTTGTGGATAATGGCCTATTATGATTTCATCTTAGAGCAAATCTTATAGTACATATCCAATATTATAGAGCAAATCTTATAGTACATATCCAATATTATAGAGCAAATCTTATAGTACATATCCAATATTATAGAGCAAATCTTATAGTACATATCCAATATTATAGAGCAAATCTTATAGTACATATCCAATATTATTTTCGATGCATCTAATAGAACAAATGTAATGATTCAAAATGACTTAATGTTTTAGTCAATTGAGGATGTGCTGCCATCTTAAATGGTTTTTGAGAAAACACTAAATTGTTGGCACATTTAGAGGCTATCAGTAGTAGTCCCTCAATTTTTCGAGAAAAAGATGAGGGTAAAATCTATAAGTCCCATAAACTTGGACTTAAAAAAACCAAAAGTCATATTTAGAAAATTTTACTGTTTTATTACTTTCACATTTTACCAAATTAAATATAATTTAAGAATTAAAAACAAACAGGGCTTTCAGTTGACACCTGAGAGTATGTCTTGAACCTCCAGAATTGGTTTAGACTATTGGGTCAAAATGGACATGTTAACTTCAGACTGAAAGTCATGAACAAAATAAAATGAACTTCAGGTGACCATTAGGAATAAGATAACTACATTGTATTTCATTATTCATAGTTAAAGATTTGTTCCCACAAGTCTTCCCAGTCATAACAATACCAATGTAACAGCAAGGCCGTGTCAATATCATCAGATATCCAAGTCCCTTTTATATTTGATACCAGCTGAGAATTCAATTTTCTCTCGTTATTTGTCAAGGAAATCCGATACTAAAGCTACATAGATTTTCTCTGGGTATGTATCAAGAATTTCTGATACTAAATTCACAGTGACAGATTTTCTCTGGGTATGTATCAAGAATTTCTGATACTAAATTCACAGTTTAGTCAGTTACATAGATTTTCTCTGGCTATGTATCGAGATGTATCAAGAATTTCTGATACTAAATTCACAGCTCCACAGATATTCTCTGGGTATGTATCTCATACAACCTTGGACAGTACCTTTACTTATACACATCAAATGTATGTATCCTCTGTAGGAGAAATGATCCTTCCCTATTAACCAACCAGAAAAAAATGTTATGATATCAACTTATCTAATCTTATTGCCTTATAAAACAGTTATCATTTATTATTTTCCTTATCTTTTATTCTTATTTTTTACCTTTATTGCATACAGAAAATTGATTTTATGAATATTCATGGAAAATATTGCCTTCTATTTCGGTTGGAAATATGTATCACAGCCACGAACACATTTCTATAAAAGTTTGAAAAAAAATCAATCTGCAATTAATGCAAAACCCCGACCACCCCGCCATATATGCATCACAACATTTCAAATTCCATTCTTCTATACTGACCGCACGCGCGCGCGCGCACACACACACACACACAAGCCCTCTCATTCACAAAACAGTCATAAAAACTGCTGTCATTGAACCAAACACTCACAGAATCAGAAAACATTCACACAACTCACTTCACAGTAATAGTCTGGTGTTGAACCAGACACTATAAGAAAAATGAAAAAAACCTAGACAGATAAATCTAAACAGGTAAACCTGGACAGATAAATCTAAAAAGGTAAACCTGGACAGATAAATCTAGACAGATAAATCTAAACAGGTAAACATGGACAGATAAATCTAGACAGATAAATCTAAACAGGTGAACCTGGACGGATCAATCTAAACAGGTAAACCTAGACAAAAAAATCTAAACAGGTAAACCCAGATAGATAAACCTAGACAGATTAATCGAAACAGGTAAACCTAGACAGATAAATCTTAACAGGTAAACCTAGACAAAAAAATCTAAACAGATAAATCTTAACAGGTAAACCCAGATAGATAAACCTAGACAAATTAATCTAAACAGGTAGATCTAGACAGGTAAATCTAAACAGGTAAACCTAGACAGATCAATCTAAACAGGTAAACCTAGACAGATCAATCTAAACAGATAAATCTTAACAGGTAAACCCACATAGATAAATCTAAACAGGTGAACCTGGACAGATAAATCTAGACAGATAAATCTAAACAGATAAATCTAGACAGATCAATCTAAACAGGTAAACCCAGGTAGATAAATCTAAACAGGTGAACCTGGACAGATAAATCTAGACAGATAAATATTAACAGGTAAATCTAGACAGATAAACACAGACAGATAAATTTGAACAGAGAGACTGTACTAAAACAAAGATTTTGTTGAACAGAAACCAGAAGTGGGTCTCACTATGCAGATGTCAAACAGACCGTACACTGCATGTGCTTAAAAATGATCTCTTACAGCTATCTCAGTGACTAGATGGTTCACCAATATCAAATAGTATTCTCATTTTAAAAAATGCAGAAGCGACAAAGTTAAAAAAAACCAATTGGAATTGAATTTTTTTTGTAATATTCTTACAGAATAATTCTTGAACAGCTTTTCAAACAGGAATTTCGCTAAGTTCCAGTAGTGTTAATCTTAAATGTGTATGGAAAAAAAAAAGGAAAATTATATTTTTGAAATAATCCTAACATGATTATGACAAGTCAGTATTTTATAATTGTTGATCTTTCAATTTAACGAATGAGTATAGCTGATAACCAGACATCAAATCACTGACAACCATCGGTTTGATCCTGTCATTATTGATTAGAAGTCTAGATTAGTGTCAGTTTTCTGCCCCTTCTCCTTGTTTTTCTTTGTGTGTTACAACTCCTTTACTGATCAGGTCGGGGATCTCTACTGCTAGCCATGGCCCGAGCTGCAAAATTATAAAACCTGGAGTTATTTAGCTGCAAAATTATAAAACCTGGAGTTATTGAGCTGCAAAATCATAAAACCTGAAGTTATTGAGATGCAAAATCAAAACACCTGAAATTATTGAGATGCAGAATTATGAAACCAAGAAACATGCTGTAAAATTTTAAAAAATTGCAGTTATCAAGCTGCAGAATTATAAAAGCTTCAGTTTAAAGCTTCATTTTCTCCAGAACCAACCATGCATAGAATTTCTCTTTTTTTTCATGTGTACTCTCATTTTCTTTTGCACACTCATATTTTACTGAAATAGCCTTTATTATGTTTTCTTGAAAAAATCTCACTTTTCTGGGGGAAAAATTATTTTTGATTTTATTTTTTAAAATTTACAAAGTTTTGTCTTATAATATAATTTTTCCCCATTGTTGGGGGTCTTATCAGTATGTTGGAGAACTTTAAAGGTCTATCACATTAATTTATGACTACTCAGTCGATGAGATACAATGATACTGGTTACACTTACTCCTAATGCCATGGCATGCGCAATGCCAAATTTGGAAACATTTCTGGCCCATAGAGGCTTAAAGTGGTCAGTCAGGCAAATCTTCCCTCCTCTGTAAAAAAGAATTGTTAATATAGTTGCACTTATTAATCAATTGAAAATTTTATCATATCTTGGATAACAAAGTGAAAACCTGACATCGAGTGGCATCCAAGGCACACCAGGCCCCAGCTTCATCAATTTGCCTTAACTTAAAGAAATTCCTTACCTTAAAATTTTCCAGAGAACATTACAGAATTAAATGAAATTTCCCTAATGTTACAAGATTATTTTCTTAAATCCATTAATACTTTCCCATGGAAGGATTTAAGTTCAGGAAAGTTGACGAAACTGGGAACAGGTATCCTCGAGGATGGGGACCAGGTTGTTCTGTATTTTATAAAATCCACAAGATGTTGGTTGTGTTAACATTTTGTTCAATGAATAGATAAATACTGTTTATCCTCATTACTGTGTACCAGAGTTATGTTACATTCAATATTAAACTAAGTAATATTAGTATTAGCATTTATTGTTCAACTTGTAATTTTACATACATAATGCATGTAAACTTCATTAATTTTTAAATAATTTGAAAATAAGTTTCCACAACTCATATAATTATTCCTGCGTATAGTCCATTTTTCCTCTGGCCCCAATTCCCAGGATTGGACAAGTGAAAGTTTCTACAGCCATCTGTCAGTGAAAATGTCTAACTCTAACTACCTTTAAGCATAAGAGCATTTTTGTTCACTTTTGATTACTGAAGTGACAAATGCTATTTGGCTGCAACAGTAGCTACTTTAACTCCTATGGTTGGAGTCAGCTGTTGGCCCTGAGCAGGTGAGTGCATCATCCATTTGGTCAAATTTGTTATACCAATTTTAAAAGTTTAATGTTGATATCACAATTTACCTGTACATTTTGGCAGTTTTACCATCCAGTTCTGGCAATGCTATTTCTGGGGCGGTGGTGGGGTATGTAACAGGTATCTGAAATATGACATCATGGAATTTTTTTTTTCAGACATTAACTTATCAACCACTGCATACTTCTTATCTATACAAAATTGTTCTTTAAACAAAACTTTCAGTGAACTCTGTATTTTTTTCCCCTCAAAATTTTGTTTGATTTAATTACCGTATTCATTATGTCCATCAATCCAAATTAACTAATCTCAATTTTATTTTATCAAAAACATATCATCATTTCCTTTGAATTGGACTTCAGGTTGCCAACTTACATCAAATTCAACATCAAACTCATATTTGAGTAGTTCATGGATGTACCAGCATCGACCAAACCAACGGGTTCCCTCTTTGTTGGATTCTAGACGGAACCAGTCGTTGTCAGATTCCTTGTTGTTCTGAACGTACTGAAAACAGACATTTCGATTAGAGTGATATGACGTGTAATTACTGCAAGGAAGTTCAGTAATAGAATTTCAATGAGATTTTCGAAAGGAAAAAAAGAAACCATAAATCTTGCACAAAATGATACATAAGGAAGTGTTATCAACATATTCCATATATATATATAAGCCTAGATATGTGGAAAAAAACGAAACATAACTGTTACATGTAGGCACAAATTACCAGCTACAATTGCCTATAGCTATATGACAGCGGCCATATGATTGGCAGTATTCAGCAAAACTACTCCAACAATGTTAGAGAAACCCATGACTTATGAGATTTACGAATTTCAGTAAACTGCAGACCAACTTCTCCGTACATGTGTGACGCTTGTGGGTCTTAACAAGTTAAATATGTCATATAGGTTACCGATACGTTTATTACACTCAGCGAGTCAGAATCTAAGATTACCATATTGTTGAACCGAACTCGTGATCTGGCGATATAAACATATCAGATACATTTGAAATTACCTTAATCAATGACATATATTCTTCTTTCAGTCGTAAGACCCATTGTTCGCCGTCCCGGGGTCCTGCCTTCGTTTTTAGCAAAGGAATCTTTGCAAGAGTACGTTTCGTGGCTTCGTCGACCATGTTTACCTCAACTCATGCTCACGTTGGCGCTTCCGTTGAGACCGCTACACTCCAAAGCGTCGACAAGATCTAGACCGCAAGGAACAGTAAAAAGCCCAGAGCAACATATAATTTCCGGAATAAAAAAGTGGCCCACGGGGCATGGTATAGCTCATTTACTGTAATGATATTATTTTCCATATTAAATGCCATGATGTAAGAAATTATAGTTGTATTATACAATGCATGTTACATTTTTTTTTTGTATAATAATTATTTATGCTTCATTCAAGCAAAACAGAACAAAAATAAAGGAGTAAAACTTGTGAAAAATTATAGCCCTAGTTTTCCTGATCATAACATAGGGAAAGTTACAAGCAACCCATTAATTGTCATCTTGCATGTATTAACTCATTGACCATCGTATATGCATGTATTTTCAAGTATTGTTGCGGCCCAGACAATTAAATAAAAAAATTGAGTGTAACGTCATATTGACCTCTGGCACATAGCTCTTATCATAGGTGATCATTATAAATGATAACACCTTGTCATTTCATAAATATACACATATATATATCCGTACCAGTATCATTTTTAACATATGTACCTTTATTAGTTAGAAATTATTAGGATCAGACCAGATAAATGTGAATGCATGTCCGTTTTCGTTTTCACGGTCCAAACTGTTGGACAGATATTGTTCACTTATGAAATAAACAGGGACCTGAAGATTTTATATTGTTTTCAGATGTTTGGTTTGGTTTGTTTTTGTTTAACGTCCTATTAACAGCCAGTGTCATTTAAGGACGTGCCAGTATTTGGAGGTGGAGGAAAGCCGGAATACCCAGAGGAAAAACCACCGGCCTACAGTCAGTATCTGGCAACTGTTCCACGTAGGTTTCGAACTCGCAACCCAGAGGTGGAGGGCAAGTGATAAAGTGTCGGGACACTTTAACCACTCGGCCATCGCGGCCCCTATACAGATGACCCTTGACAAAGTCTCCCAGGCACAGTATTTAAACGTTTGCAGGTCGGTCAAGACATTATGTTTGAAATATTACATTTAGCAAGAGGCCCAGAGGGCCTGTATCGCTCACCTGGATTTCATGAGTTATGAAACAAGAATGATGATTAAGTATATTTGTCACTGGTATTGCTATGTCAATATATTATAGACATTTTATATGGGTATGTGAGGTTTTTATGCCAAAAAATGCATTAATCCATGAAATGAAACTGACTTTTGGCACAACCCCATAGGGATGCTACCACACATATGTGAGTGATATCCATGGCTTAGTTTCAGAAAAGAAGTTGTTTAAACCAATTGACCCCTTTTGACCCCGCCCTCTGCACCCCGGGGGGTAAGTTCCTTCTTTTATAAAATTTTGAATCCTTACCCAAAAGGATGCTACCAGTCAAATATGAGCTGTTTCAGAGAAGAAGTTGTTCATATCAATTTAGCCAAATTGACCCCTTTTGGCCCCACCCCTCAGCCCCCTGGTGGGGTCAACCCTAAAATTTGTACAATTTTGAATCCCCACCCCATGACCATGCTACCATACAAATGAGAGTGATATCCATTGCTTAGTTTCAGAGAAGATGTTGTTTATATCAATTTAACCAAATTGACCCCTTTTGGCCCCTCCCCTCAGCTCCAAGGGGGTTGGCCCCGTCATTTGTTTAATTTTGAATCCTTAACCCAAGGGAATGCTACCAGTCAAATATTAGAGATATCCATTGCTTAGTTTCAGAGAAAAAGTTGTTTATGTCAATTCTGCCAAAATGACCCCTTTTGGCCCCGCCTCTCAGCCCCAAGGGAGGTCAGGATCAGCCCCACCATTTGTACAATTTTGAATCCGAACCCCAAAGGGATGCTCACAGTTAAATATGAGCAATATCTATTGCTTGGTTTCAGAGGAGAAGTTGTTCATATCAATATAGCCCAATTGACCCCTCTTGTCCCCGCCCCTCAGGCCCCCGTGAAGTCAGCCTCACCATTTGTACAATTTTGAGTCCCCTCCCAATAGTGATGCTACCAGGCAAATGTGAGCAATGTCCATTGCTCAGTTTCAGAGAAGAAGTCGTTTATATCAATATAGCCCAATTGACCACATTTGGCCCTGCCCCTCAGGCCCCCAGGGGGTCAGCCCAATCATTTGTACAATTTTGAATCCCCACCCCATAGTGATGTTACCAGGAAAATATGAGCAATATCCATTGCTTGGTTTCAGAGAAGTCGTTAATATCAATATAGGTATATTGACCCATTTTGGCCCCACCCATCAGGCCCCCAGGGGGTCAGCCCCACCATTTGTACAATTTTGAATCCTTACCCCATAGTGATACTACCAGGCAAATAGGAGCAATATCCTTTGCTTGGTTTCAGAGAAGAAGTCGTTTATATTAATAGAGCCAAATTGACCCCTTTTGGCCCCGCCCCTCAGACCCCTGGGGGGTCAGCGCCACCATTTGTACAATTTTGAGTCCATACCCCATAGGGATGCTTCTGACAAAATTTGGTCAAATTCTAATCAGTGGTTATGGAGAAGAAGTCAATTGTTGACGGACGGATGTGTCATTCTGATACATGTATATCTCTTCCTAACAATTCACAGATCAAATTTTAATAAACAAAAAAAAACAAAAAAAACATGGCCAGCCACAACAATCTTTTTTACCTCAATGTTTGATTGACCTTTGATTGACCTTGGTGTACAGACTCAATTATTGTAGCTGGAACATAGCTTTTCCATTTCACATATATCCATGAAATGTATTCTTTACTTTCAACAAGTCAGAAGTTACTGGGTGTATCTTTGATTTCATTGTGACTTTGACCTTTGACAAAGAGGTAATATTGGACACATACATAACCTAGTCATTCTATATACTGTAAATATTCGCGTATAGTGCACACTTGTGTATATCCATAATGTTGCATTGTTCTACCTTTTGCATTAAAGAAAACATTATACATGGACTTGGAAGACACTACCAATTTCACCATACATTTTCTGCCACATGAATTTCTTTGAAAAGCCCAAATGTAATCTTTGACATCATACAATGAAATTTTGTATTTACTCCACAGTGACAAATATACATCCTAGTGAGTATACTATAGTATTGATAGTAGTTAATATTTTTATGGAGATAAATATGAACTACAGTCATTCCCTCATCTGTATATTTACCGTATCACAGCCCAACAACAATACAACATGAGGAGATCCTTTTGATTACATTTATTGTTCTGTCAACTGTTATGCATTTAGTCCTCGCAATCATTACATACAAATTAAAAAACTAACAAAAAAAACCCAAAAAAAACCACTATATATTTTAGGACAATCAAACGTTTTAGAGTATGATTGACTCTTGAATGATGACTTGACTCAACCACAGTATACACTAGCTATAACAAAACCAGAGTCTTTCTGTCCAATACAATACAATTACTACTTATGTGTACTAGAATATTTACTAGACTAAGATAAATGCTGAAATATTGTAATTGTTAGTTTACCATAACAAGAACAGTACCCATACTCGCTATAATAATAACAATGATTTCTTATACTTGTTGTACATCTTATGTACTGTAAAACGTGAAAAAGGGGAGGTAATCTGTTTTCTTTCAAGAAAGCAATACAAGTGTTCTTTAGCATCACTAAATATATAGTCATTATCTAGAGGAGGAATCAGTTACTGTTATTAAGTTAAGGCTCTCTGGGTTCTGACAGAGTCACATGTCTTTTGTATGATGCAGCGTAGATGGTAGTACATCAGAAACGAATCAAGTAGACATTATACAGCACACTATTTTCAAGTTAATATGACATATCTAGGATTGTATTGCCTCAATGACCTCACATTTGGCAGGGCCTTGATGTATTACAGCTTTGAGGTCGGGTGGGGGGTGTTATTACTACAGAATGTAAAACCTAGAGAGTGTGACCCATACAGATATAGGGGAATCCTATAGACTAATAAAATACCACCAGTGTGACATGATACTTACATGTTATTATTACAAATCAATCATTGTTTGCTGGATTTATTGCACCATGAACAGTCAGTGTCTTTTTTGAGGTGGGGTAATAGTTGCTGACTACCTCACTGAACAATGGGAAACCCGTCCAGAGCAATCAGGGTGAAGTGGTTTGGCAAAGGACACAACCACGACAGCACAAACCAGACAATTTCACTGCTTCGTGAGAAACGCAATCGCAGTGGGTAGGGAGTGTCGCAACACTCACCTCAGATCTTCACCTGAGGTTAAGTGGCTGGTGCTCTAACCGACTGAGCTATCCTGACCCCCTCACACAAATTGAAGTAGGAAACATCAACGCCTGAATTGATGTAATTAGATAATAATGAATAATATAACAGTTATAGATGTTTGTTTTTACTTGAGAAACTGAGGTAAGGTTTGTTCAAAACAATAAAATATGTTCCAACATTTACTCAACAAAAATGATCATCACTTAACACTCAATCCTTATTACAATGTTTCATGTATAACACACATCACATGGTTGTATAGGCTATCCATGTAATTGAAGTCTCTGTGATATTAAAATTATTTTGAAGCTTGAGATTCAGCTTTTTCAGATGCTCCCTCTTCTGCCTCATCCTCCTCTGGACTTTTATAATGTTCGGGAAATTTATCCATGCATGTTTTCACTTCATGAAACTTCTCAAGACAGGCATCAGCCTTCTCTTCATTGTTCATGTTGTCATGGATACACTGGAAGAAATCTCTCATCTCAACCCCACATCTGCTGGCCACCATACTTCCACGACAGGCACATTCCCAGTTCAGACTTCCTTTCTCATCAATAAAACCTGTAAATAAGAAAAAAGAAAACATCAAATAAACAAACGTCACATTGAAATTGAAACCTGGATCCTGTTCATTCACTCAAACTGGTTCATTTAATGCACCGTATATACATTTCAGGCATAAATCTTGACAGCCTGCAAATGTAATGAAGGTCTTTGAAAGCAACTAAAAAGACTGATAGGTATGCCCTTATTTCAAAAAGAACAACCCTGGTCCAATGTTTAGATAACAGTAAAAGAAAATGCCCAAATCACAATTCTTGAAAAATAGTTCCATTCAAATTTACTCCTTTTATAGCAGTAACAATATTTCTTGTCATCCTTGAAGTGGTATTTTATCAAATAGGAACTGTATGGGATTTTTATATTATTATTGTCAGTTTTATTTTATAAACCACCTGTATGCTATCATACGTAATTTGAAATTGAACACCCCTTCTCCGTATTTACTGCAGTAATCACAAAACAAATCTCCAAAAGTAAGATGTGAATCAGGTGAAACACCAGGTATATCTATTATTCTAAAGGAATAACTTTTATCAATGTGTCATATGTATAATGTCAGGTTTGGACTACAAGTATTTGGGTATTGTAAGCTGGTTTTCTAGGCTAATTCAATACCCAGTACAGAAGAGTTAATATAGAATTTGAACATATTACATATCACTTAATTAATTTCAATTGCTTTATTTGTAATTTAGGAAGTATAATATTATACTGTATAAATCCGACTTCTTTTAAATTCTTTATTACAAAATTGATATGCCCTGAATTATCCTAGCTACAACTTTAAATTGAACTTTGATGTGTTTTTAAAGATGGAACTCTTGTGGAAGTAAGATATAATATCAGCAATCATTAACAGACAAAAACCTGATAAACACATTTGCTGAACTTGATAAACACATTTGCTGAACTTGATAAACACATTCGCTGAACTTGATAAACACATTTGCTGAACTTGATAAACACATTTGCTGAACTTGATAAACACATTTGCTGACAATGTAAACTCATCATATATTAACTCTAGCTATTTCAGCAATGAAAGAGTTCTACCTTTCTACTGTTTTGAAAATGTGAGCACAATAGGTCAGGAGACTCGGAGGGCATGCGACAGAAGTTGTAATAACTTATGCTCAATACCTTTGTCTCTTCATGGACAACAAAATATGTTTAAACTAAATATTACAGGTACCCATTAAATCTACAAATAACAAAGAGAACATACAAAACACATCAATTCCATTTATTGATTACATGGTGTTAACATTTGTTTTTAGTGAAGCAGTTTCACCAAACCCACTCAAAATTTATACATGTAACCATGACAGTGTTCCAGCTAGGATTTGAAAAGGGCAGGGCGCTGCCTAAAAAAAGGGCATTTTTGTGCGCGACATTTTTTTCAGGCCTATCTTTCTTCTACCTTATTATACAGGACAATTCAAGTACATCCATGCATTACATATGACCTGATTCATAGAGACAAATAGAAATCTGTTGATTTTTTTTTATTATTTCGTTTGTGTGTAAAAATATCTTCTTTCTTCTCTTTATTCTTCAAATATTGTTTTAAATTTTGATGGTAAAAGTAATGACCTAGAATAATTCAAAAATAAAATGATATTAGCATTATTTCAATTTAAGGGTGTATTGAGAGAATCCATATACGATAATTACGTCCAATCAAAAAGTTACTATCAGATTACAGTCAACAGAGCGATATTTTCAACCAGAAGTTAGTCTGTCCATATACCTACTACTAATTAATATAGGTCTCTGGTCTGTCCGTTGTGATTGCAAGACGACTAATTGTAAGTGAAGATATTATGGAGCAAAGGAGAAAATGTGGTCAAGCATATACGAGAAAAAATGATTAAAAGAAATTCCATTATTTAATATCTGAATAAACTTCGTCCAAATAACTACGATGCATCTTGTAAGCGGCGGTAAATTTCTACTTTCACTTTAGACTCTTTAGAAATAACGGTATACTAAAATCAGGAAATTATAGCACGTTAACATTTTCTTGAATTAATTATAAGAAATGGT
Organism: Pecten maximus; assembly: GCF_902652985.1. Classification (NCBI taxonomy): domain Eukaryota; kingdom Metazoa; phylum Mollusca; class Bivalvia; order Pectinida; family Pectinidae; genus Pecten; species Pecten maximus. Next base: position 8,683,566 of record NC_047027.1, on the reverse strand, counting down.
AAACGAATTAGGGCCGGTTATGATTCGCAAGTTTCTGATCAAACATATGTTCCGTTGCTCTCGTAAACAAACGGTCCCCGCGTGTTGTTAGAAATGTAATCACTTGGCTATCACATGACCCGCAGTTAATGCAGAGTCGGCATTTCAGATACGAAAATAACACAATATAAACTAAACTTTTGCAACCATTATTCACATGAGAAGATATTTTCATATGTCCTTTATTTATTTATGAAAAATAAACATTTTGTATAGAAATACGTCAATCCAACAAGGAATGTGCGACATCTGCATTTACAACGAACCATTTCCGGCGTCCCGCCAAACTTCATCAAATAAAATCAACCGAAAGCTAATTTTGATCACTGGAAAATCACTGGAAAGTGATCTCATGATCATTTACCTAAAAGTTGCTTGGTTAAAACCAGAAGGATTTCGTGTTGTCATGTGAAGAAAATTTCAAAGATATATAGATCGATCGCCAATGAACACGTGCTCATGGGATAACTTTACGACAAACGTGCGGCTCTTTTCGGTCTTGTCAAAAGTTGTTTACATAAGTAAATCAACATTTCCATCCATTATCATTACTTTGTCCATCTTCAAAAAGCCGTCGTGATTATGATTTAATTAGATTACCAACTGATCCTATCGTCAGTATCGACTCGTCACGGTTAAATGAATCTATTAAAACACCATCTCGATCCCCAGCTGACCGATCACTGCCTCGGGCAGCGTCCACCAGTACCGTGGATCAGGGTCTAACACAGGTAAGGGGACTAGTGTTACAGGTGGCCAATTAGTGACTGACTGTATATTGCATGGCTTCAGCAAATCGGATCTAGAGTATACGAGGCAAAATGAGCATCAATGACACTTAGAAAAAGGGCAGTACTACAGGAAAAGGGGCGGGGCGCATTTCTAACTTTGAATTAGGGGCAGGGCGCCGCGCCCTGCTAACCCGACCTAGCTGGAACACTGCATGACAACAAAATGTATTAATCAGACTGATTTAGTCAAAGTGGGAAAATATAATGCCAAATATTGTATTGACAAGCTGTACTTGCTAACTTACATCACTGTATACAATGCTTACATTGTTAACTTACACCATTGTATACAATGCTTACATTGTTAACTTACATCATTGTATACAACACTTACATTGTATTGTATACAACACTTACATTGTTAACTTACATCATTGTATACAACACTTACATCGTTAACTTACACCATTGTATACAATGCTTACATTCTTAACTTACACCATTGTATACAATACTTACATTGTTAACTTACATCATTGTACACAATGCTTACATCGTTAACTTACATCACTGTATACAATGCTTACATTGTAAACTTACATCATTGTATACAATGCTTACATTGTTAACTTACATCATTGTATACAACACTTACATTGTTAACTTACATCGTTGTATACAATGCTTACATCGTTAACTTACATCACTGTATACAATGCTTACATTGTAAACTTACATCATTGTACACAATGCTTACATCGTTAACTTACATCATTGTATACAATGCTTACATTGTTAACTTACATCATTGTATACAATGCTTACATTGTTAACTTACATCACTGTATACAATGCTTACATTGTAAACTTACATCACTGTATACAATGCTTACATTGTTAACTTACATCACTGTATACAATGCTTACATTGTAAACTTACATCATTGTATACAATGCTTACATTGTTAACTTACATCACTGTATACAATGCTTACATTGTAAACTTACATCATTGTATACAATGCTTACATTGTAAACTTACATCATTGTATACAATGCTTACATTGTTAACTTACATCATTGTATACAACACTTACATTGTTAACTTCCATCATTGTATACAACACTTACATTGTTAACTTACATCGTTGTATACATTGCTTACATCGTTAACTTACATCGTTGTATACATTGCTTATATCGTTAACTTACATCATTGTATACAATACTTACATTGTTAACTTACATCATTGTATACAATGCTTACATTGTTAACTTACACCATTGTATACAATGCTTACATTATTAACTTACATCATTGTACACAATGCTTACATCGTTAACTTACATCATTGTATATAATGCTTATATTGTTAACTTACATCATTGTATACAATGCTTACATCGTTAACTTACATCACTGTATACAATGCTTACATCATTGTATACAATGCTTACATCGTTAACTTACATCACTGTATACAATGCTTACATTCTTAACTTACATCAATGTATACAATGCTTATATTGTTAGCTTACATCATTCGATTGTATACATTGCTTACATTGTTAACTTACATCACTGTATACAATGCTTATATTGTTAACTTACATCATTGTATACAATGCTTACATTGTTAACTTACATCATTGTATACAATGCTTTTATTGTTAACTTACATCATTGTATACAATGCTTACATTGTTAACTTACATCACTGTATACAATGCTTACATTCTTAACTTACATCAATGTATACAATGCTTATATTGTTAGCTTACATCATTCGATTGTATACATTGCTTACATTGTTAACTTACATCACTGTATACAATGCTTACATTGTTAACTTACATCAATGTATACAATGCTTATATTGTTAGCTTACATCATTCGATTGTATACATTGCTTACATCGTTAACTTACATCATTGTATACAATGCTTACATTGTTAACTTACATCGTTGTATACATTGCTTATATTGTTAACTTACATCATTGTATACAATGCTTACATTGTTAACTTCCATCATTGTATACAATGCTTACATTGTTATTTTACATCATTGTATACAATGCTTATATTGTTAGCTTACATCATTCGATTGTATACATTGCTTACATCGTTAACTTCCATCATTGTATACAACACTTACATTGAAAACTTACATCATTGTATACAACACTTACATCGTTAACTTCCATCATTGTATAAAATGCTTATATTGTTAACCTAAAATCATCGTATACAATGCTTATATTATAAACTTACACCATTCTATACATTGACTTTACTTTATCACATTTTTTTCATATTTTATAAACTAGAATACAAAAAATAAGGATTCAAAAACTAGGGTAAGACAAATACATAAAACTGTTTCTTTAAAATTGGAAATTGTGATATAGACAATTTTTTTATTTGTTTGTCTATCATCAAATGACACCACTTTTTCAGCTTTTGTTGATAGGAAATAAATATAATTATGTTCGTTATTGTTGTTTTGTAACTCTGAATGGTTGCCTGAACTATGTCAGCTATGAACATCATGTGGTATGATTTAGTGTTTTATATCAAGCTATTGGAAGTTTTTTCTATCCTATTTAGATAACTTTTCCGCAAAAGATATTACCAGGTATTTTCTTGTCGTTACTTAATTAATGATTCTGCCATGGTGTGGTCTTGATCTACAGTACAGTATAAAAATATTGTATTTAACCCAGACTGAAGTACATTCAGGCATTTTTTCATCTCTTCAAAATCAGAGTTGATCCAGAAATACAGATATTTTTACAATACATTGAAGTGTCATATACATTTTTATTGTGGACAAACAAAATAAGGATGAGATTTTTACTTAAAGTGTTTCTTAATGGTACATCCATAATTTCTTGTTATAAATGCATACAATATGCTCAAAAAGTCTTAGAATTCTTCAAATCAAGCACACCACCACCAAGATACACTATACAGAACCAGCAAGGTAAACAACTATTAATTTTAGTTATTGTTTTCCATGAATACAATAAATGTGTTACTACTTACCTACAATACATAGTGATATTGGTCTCTGGCTCTCTGCATCTTAGAACCTTAGATATTCTTGCACATATATGGAGTTGTCTGCCCTTACCGACAAGAAAATTACTTTTAGCTTGAATCTCTTTTTTTCTCCATAACAAAATTCAAACCACCTCTCAGCACTTGCTTCTAAAAACACAACAGTGATGTTTTTTTTATCATATTTTCTTCATGATGAAGTATTTGTGTCATCTGAATCTTTCTGATCTTCATGTTTAGGATATTGTTTTGGATGTTTATTCATGCACTTCTGCATTTCTATAAGTGGATCTATACAAATTTCAAACTTGTCACTTTTGTCCATATTTTTGTGAATACACTGAAGAAATGTCCGTGATTCCAAACCACACTTGCTGGCAACCATACTTCCTCGACAGGCACATTCCCAATTTAGATTTCCATCTTTATCAACAAAACCTGGAATTTAGGAAAAATCATGTCGACCATTAAGATATTTGAAATTGGTGCTCATCACACTCAAACTTGCCAATTCCTGATTTTAGACCCAAGTTAAGATACGAATTGCTTATTATTTTATTTTATTTTTTGTTCAAATATTTTATTGCTGAAGAAGTAAAATCAGAAAGTACAATATAGTGTCCTCAGGTACAAAGAGATCCATTTGACACACATCATTAATACCTTTTAATAGTTTGATCATGAGATAAGTTATCATCTAGAAGAATTAAATAGACATGTACCTCTCAACTACAGTATAGATTACAATGTGTACCTCTCGACTACAGTATAGATTACAATGTGTACCTCTCAACTACAGTATAGATTACAATGTGTACCTCTCGACTACAGTATAGATTACAATGTGTACCTCTCAACTACAGTATAGATTACAATGTGTACCTCTCGACTACAGTATAGAGTACAATGTGTACCTCTCGACTACAGTATAGATTACAATGTGTACCTCTCGACTACAGTATAGATTACAATGTGTACCTCTCGACTACAGTATAGATTACAATGTGTACCTCTCGACTACAGTATAGATTACAATGTGTACCTCTCGACTACAGTATAGATTACAATGTGTACCTCTCGACTACAGTATAGATTACAGTGTGTACCTCTCGACTACAGTATAGAGTACAATGTGTACCTCTCGACTACAGTATAGATTACAATGTGTACCTCTCAACTACAGTATAGATTACAGTGTGTACCTCTCGACTACAGTATAGATTACAGTGTGTACCTCTCGACTACAGTATAGATTACAATGTGTACCTCTCGACTACAGTATAGAGTACAATGTGTACCTCTCGACTACAGTATAGAGTACAATGTGTACCTCTCGACTACAGTATAGATTACAATGTGTACCTCTCGACTACAGTATAGGTTACAATGTGTACCTCTCGACTATAGTATAGAGTACAATGTGTACCTCTCGACTACAGTATAGATTACAGTGTGTACCTCTCGACTACAGTATAGAGTACAATGTGTACCTCTCGACTACAGTATAGATTACAGTGTGTACCTCTCGACTACAGTATAGATTACAGTGTGTACCTCTCGACTACAGTATAGATTACAATGTGTACCTCTCGACTACAGTATAGATTACAGTGTGTACCTCTCGACTACAGTATAGATTACAATGTGTACCTCTCGACTACAGTATAGATTACAATGTGTACCTCTCGACTACAGTATAGATTACAGTGTGTACCTCTCGACTACAGTATAGATTACAATGTGTACCTCTCGACTACAGTATAGATTACAATGTGTACCTCTCGACTACAGTATAGATTACAGTGTGTACCTCTCGACTACAGTATAGATTACAGTGTGTACCTCTCGACTACAGTATAGAGTACAATGTGTACCTCTCGACTACAGTATAGATTACAGTGTGTACCTCTCGACTACAGTATAGATTACAATGTGTACCTCTCGACTACAGTATAGAGTACAATGTGTACCTCTCGACTACAGTATAGATTACAATGTGTACCTCTCAACTACAGTATAGATTACAGTGTGTACCTCTCAACTACAGTATAGATTACAGTGTGTACCTCTCGACTACAGTATAGATTACAGTGTGTACCTCTCGACTACAGTATAGATTACAATGTGTACCTCTCGACTACAGTATAGATTACAATGTGTACCTCTCATCTACAGTATAGATTACAATGTGTACCTCTCAACTACAGTATAGATTACAGTGTGTACCTCTCAACTACAGTATAGATTACAATGTGTACCTCTCGACTACAGTATAGATTACAGTGTGTACCTCTCGACTACAGTATAGAGTACAATGTGTACCTCTCGACTACAGTATAGAGTACAATGTGTACCTCTCGACTACAGTATAGATTACAATGTGTACCTCTCGACTACAGTATAGATTACAGTGTGTACCTCTCGACTACAGTATAGATTACAATGTGTACCTCTCGACTACAGTATAGGTTACAATGTGTACCTCTCGACTACAGTATAGATTACAATGTGTACCTCTCATCTACAGTATAGATTACAATGTGTACCTCTCAACTACAGTATAGATTACAGTGTGTACCTCTCAACTACAGTATAGATTACAATGTGTACCTCTCGACTACAGTATAGATTACAGTGTGTACCTCTCGACTACAGTATAGAGTACAATGTGTACCTCTTGACTACAGTATAGATTACAATGTGTACCTCTCGACTACAGTATAGATTACAATGTGTACCTCTCGACTACAGTATAGATTACAGTGTGTACCTCTCGACTACAGTATAGATTACAGTGTGTACCTCTCGACTACAGTATAGATTACAGTGTGTACCTCTCGACTACAGTATAGATTACAGTGTGTACCTCTCGACTACAGTATAGATTACAATGTGTACCTCTCGACTACAGTATAGATTACAATGTGTACCTCTCGACTACAGTATAGAGTACAATGTGTACCTCTCGACTACAGTATAGATTACAACGTGTACCTCTCGACTACAGTATAGATTACAGTGTGTACCTCTCGACTACAGTATAGATTACAGTGTGTACCTCTCGACTACAGTATAGATTACAATGTGTACCTCTCGACTACAGTATAGAGTACAATGTGTACCTCTCGACTACAGTATAGATTACAATGTGTACCTCTCGACTACAGTATAGAGTACAATGTGTACCTCTCGACTACAGTATAGATTACAATGTGTACCTCTCGACTACAGTATAGATTACAATGTGTACCTCTCGACTACAGTATAGATTACAATGTGTACCTCTCGACTACAGTAGAGATTACAATGTGTTCCTCTCGACTACAGTATAGATTACAATGTGTACCTCTCGACTACAGTATAGAGTACAATGTGTACCTCTCGGCTACAGTATAGATTACAATGTGTACCTCTCAAATACAGTATAGATTACAATGTGTACCTCTCGACTACAGTATAGATTACAATGTGTTTTGGTTGATGTTATAATCTTAAAATGGCAATGCCTCCTCCAGCAGAAAATGTAACTTCAAACAATGTCAGAAAGAAAGTAGAAAAGTAGAAAAGAATGGAATTCCAAGGAGTTGGCAAGCATTCACACAAAATCAAGGATACTGGCAATTAAATGTGAAGACATTGTAACAAAATAATAATTGTGTACTAGAATACATAATTACTTTATTGCTCATCCATCAACATCTTTTTATTTACATAGGAAAAAAAAAAGAAAAATAGTAATTATTTCTTGACAGGTAAAATTTCAGGAAAAAGGAGAGAAAACTTACAGAAGATTTGTTGTCCAACAGGGGTTTTGGTAATTTGAAAGCCATCAGCATCATAGGTCTACTTGATAAGAGCCGTGCCACGATTGGTTAATTGGATACAGAATCCGTTAATGAACATTATTAAATATTAAAAGTGCCCTTGACAGTGAATACATGTATAGTATTTCCTGTGACCACTATAATGCAAGTTTAAGCTATTGTATGACCTCCAGTCTTAAAAGTCACAACTACAAATTTTGTTTTCGTTGCATGAAACCCCCCCCCCCCCCCCAAAAAAAAACCCATGTAATTCATATATCTATGATGAAGCATGCAGGATGAATACTCATTTTTATGCTCCAACATTCATTTGAAACAAAATAATGTAATTTTAATTTTTCTCACTACAAAGTTGAACACCAGGGAGATCTGTTTTTTGTAACATCATATCTGAGGAGCAGCTTTATTGGTAATATAACATTACATTGCCTGATTATAAATGTATGCCCTTTAGATTTCTACAATGTTGTATCGGATACCAAATATATGTACTCTTTATTTTTGTAAACTATGGGTAATATTCTCGATTAGTTATTCCATTTTCACATAACACAACTCTTAGAATGTCTAGTGTGATTTCCACTAAATTATTGTCCTGAACAGTTAATATTCCATTTCCAGACCTGAAATATTAGGATATGCTCCTAGAATTTGTCAATTAGTGAGGAATTATTATGTTTTAACACAAAATAAAAACAGTCACTGGACCATTATAGATAATCCCCGAGTGGGTGATAGCTTTAGTCTAAGTCAGATAATTTCCTTCAACAACAACAATGAAGATGAAAGAATGCAATATATCTTCATTATCTTGTGTATCGATGAAACAAATTAAAAAAAAAATCATTTTTCAAAGAACTGAGGCCAGACTTAAATATATATAATTCATAATTCATTGTCATTTCCTCTGCATAACTCTGCAACTGTACATGTAGGTTTTTCATTCATATTAAATACATGGTGTATGTACATACTATCGGTAAAAGCTTTAAAGTCTTAACTGTATACCTTTAACAAAATTCTCTGGTCTGTCTATCTCTTCTGGTACAGACAGTTTACTTGGCTCGTTGGCTTCATCTGACGTTAGAAATACATATTTGTCTTTTCCTGAAAAAATAAAAACAAATAAAATTATGTAAGAGACATTGGAATATGAAGATGTGATTAATTTAATGTTGGGAAGTACTACTACATGTGATGTGAGAGTTTAAAAGGAAAGTTGTTGTTCAACTAATTAATTAATGATGGGACTTTATATTCGTTATCCCACAGGTGTCTGCTTATGGTTGGTATTAATAGAAAAGAAATATCAGCCCCTACTCCTACTATATCAACAAGGTGTAACACTTGATGATTTATGATGCAATGACTGTTGAACGGAATTAGACGTGATTGGTCGACAGCTCTATAAACAATACCGACTATATTTGATGACCAATCAAGCCTACTTCCGTTCCACAGTCGATGCACTGTAGATCTTCAAGTGTTACACCTTGTTGATATGGAGGAGTATAGGGGCAAATAAATGGAACTCTCTTCCACCATCAATAGTAAGCGAGGACAGATATGAAATCCTTCAGGTCTGCCCTTGCTAGTCACCATCTACCCTAAGTAGCCTTGTTTTATCTTAAAAATTTATAAAAGAAGTATTTTGACTTGAATTCCTCTTATATGCCACCTCCAAGGGTGAACTGCACTCAATCCTTTGAGTCTGGCCCTTGTCGAGGAAGAAGGGGACCAGTGCATAACGAAATGCACTAAATATCTTTCATCAGCTTCAATAGTTTCAGTTTGAAGAAAGATGAGATGACTGATGTTGTATCCAACATTGTATATAACCAAACCCAACCCAGAAGTTATCCCCAGATCTTCACCAGAAAGGGTTAGCTGCATGCAATAGTTATAGGCCTACTATAAAATGATGTGGTGTTATACAATCACTGTCAGTGTCAGTGACCTTTGCCAGATCGCAGAAGCCGATTACATTTTGCGATGATTTTACGATAATTCACACGAAACCAGTACTTGATTACAATGATTACGTATGTCCCCTAGCCCCCTTCTCCGAAATACATACCGTCTTCCTGGCAGAAGGACATTGTTGAATGGTTTGATGTCGTTATGAACTTATTTTAAGACAACAAATACACGTGTGTTTATACCGTCAAATTAGACGAATGGACGCTCTGCTTTCCAGCATACAATACAAACATTCAGCTGACGGTGACATGAAGCGACATCTGGTAGCAGATTTGTAGTATGAATTGTAAAGTTAGATAAGCGCGAAACAGATGATGCATATTTGGTATTTACAGAGTAACATCAATTTGAAAGGATATTCTGTTTTATGTACAGCACAGTACGCTTGTAGAAAATGACTTCATATTAACCGGATTTACAAATTATTCAATAAGCAGATATCTAAATAAATAGTTTTCTCGGTCTCCGACTGTGCTAGAAATCTATCAAAAAATGTGATTCACTGAAATATGTGCCTTTACCCAGAGACCTAATATATGCAGGTCTCTTTACCGATCACGTGTTTTTCTTCGTCATTAACGATAACTATAATATGAACCATTTATAATCTTTACCAAGTGCACGCGATGAAATATCTACAGGCCAATTAACAACGAGACAAATTCATCCCTAACAACGATATATCGTCGTATTTTTCAATGCGATTTAAAAGGATAAATTGATGGACGCTGGCATAGGCCTATAATGATATAGATTTTATAATGATGACTTCATTAGTATAATTCATAGTTAAAATTTAGCAGATTAATCTTTCTTCCGCTAAAATTCGTGTCCAGCCAAGTGATATGTACATGTATCATGCTAAATTCAAAATTATTTCAATAATCCAATTTTGAATTTCCTTGTTGTTGCTTGCGCGTGTGACATCCCCAGGAAGACGACAACAGACCGAGGATCAAAGGAGTATTTATGGATGTCTCGTTTGCATGATTTAGTTGATTTAGCTCTTGATGCAGTGACGTGTCTTAGTCGATGATCTACACATTCATCATTTGGTACAGTAACTAAACTATCGTGGAAATTGTTCAATATCTCGTAGACATTAGTCATGTCGCCACAGGCGTCTGTTTCTGGTTAGTATTAACGGAAAAAAATAGTAGCCACAACTCCTACATGCTTATCAACCTTAGCGTAGGGGCCAGTGTGTTTCTTCATAGCAGTTGTCTGTGATGTCCGCGCGGCGTCTTAATTAGTCTTGGATATGCAACGGTCGGAACTCCATTCTTACGACGATCATAGCGTTTATAAATCCTTTAACCCAAATATTACTTCGTTATACTCTTTCAGTAGCAATTCAAACAGATGTTTAGGAGTTTTATATCGCCTGAAGATTCCTCGGTGAAAACGCTACAGAAAATTGATCGGTCTTCTGATTTACTGCCATTTTCGACATGTTCCGTTTTCACGTTTCGTCTTGATTTGATGTTTAGCAACATGCTTTTCCATTAAGCGTGTGGCCGTTCTTTTAATCAACCTGACATTTTTCTTTTAAATTGTTTGGTCTGTCTGGTGAAATAGTTTTCTCTGTGATATTCCATGACTGCTTCGCTTTAAGAACATCTGTTCTGTAACTCTCTAGATGAATTTTCCGAATTCGAATTCGATTTTCTTGTTACCTTATCCTTTAATCTATATTCCTGGTCTGTTTGGCCTTCGTTAAAGCGAAAACGATAGCTTATCTTATGTTATGTTTCCAATATCTTCATTTTAACAACTCAACACACTGACCAGATGTCGGGATCCAATTAATTAATCAGAGGCCATGTATGATAACACCATTAATACAAAGCTGAGACATATCATATAATCATATAAAAATTGGTACTAGTAGAGGTTGTAAATATTATATTGTTTCTATAATTAGAAGCCGGGCACCTCCGATAAACACGTGTAAACTTTCCCCCACTGAAATGCCTGGCGGACGATGAACTTTGCCGTCACTATCTTTAGAATAGGTGAACCAAATAGGACACGTAGAAAGGATAAAGACGGAATTAAACCGTATCGGATCACTTTATGGCGGAAATACTGACTGCGTGCTTAATCAGTAGAAGTATAACACGTCCTATGACGTAACTTCCTTACAATTCTGGTTCCAATTCTCACGAGACAGTAAATATGGACGTCAGGGTTCTGTTCTTACTCGTACCAGGTAAATACTATGGAGATATTTCTATATATTGTCAATGACAGTCTTCAATTTTATTTGGGAACGTTTTACCTTTTTTCCGGATGCATTTTGTCCATGAATTGTGTGTAGAAAACGTTAGCAGTTACAAAGTGTAAACAAACCATATGTGTCCAGATATTCGTACAAATTAGAACTGATTTAAGGTATTTTTCAATGTAGTTAATATTTTGTGGTTTTTAACTTAACAATTTCATACGTATTTACAGTGGTGTACGGCGCATGCCCATCACCATGGCATCTGGAGTTTCAGAATTCCTGCTACATGATCGTCAAAGAGGCGAAACACTGGGAGGAGGCAGATGTAATCAATTGTTAAATCAATTATAGTTCGTAAAGAAAAATAATATCAAGACCATAAGAATTAAATACAATATTTACATAGTTTATATGCAAGTCAAACAAAAGATATTGTCAAACACAGTATAGTTATGAATTACTATTGCAATGTATTACTATCATGCTAAATTCAATAAATTCATCATCGAAATTCTATTGATGTTGATCCCAGAGCAAGAAAACAGTTTTTGTCAATACTTTTTACGATACGGTGACTCTGAATCCAGTGTTACGCTATCCTCATATCTCTCTGATAATGATAAATACTACTCATGTTTAGATGATGAAAAATGTTATTCCATCATATACCAGTCGTTCCGATGATGATAAATGTAAATGAAACATCATTTCCCCAGTCCATGAAAGTACAATGTATGGGTATGTTGTGTTACAGCGAAACTGTGCGCTTCACCACCAGCATGGCCACCTTGTCAAAATACAATCGGCTGAGGAGCAGACGTTCCTAACTAACTACATCAAAGCTCACCAAGGTCAGTACTAATCTTAGTCTTGATGACTTAATGTCTACTCTATACTGATTAGAAATAACGAGGTTCGACTGTACTTAGGACGGCTGTATGTATCAACTGTTTATAAAGTATAATATACCGACACATTGCACCAATCTCACATGTAAAGCATCGCGGTCCCTTACCGATCTCACATGTAAAGTATCGCGGTCCCTTACCAATCTCACATGGAGCATCGCGGTCCCTTACCAATCTCACATGGAGCATCGCGGTCCCTTACCGATCTCACATGGAGCATCGCGGTCCCTTACCGATCTCACATGGAGCATCGCGGTCCTTTACCGATCTCGCATAGAGCACCGCGGTCCCTTACCGATCTCACATGGAGCATCGCGGTCCCTTACCGATCTCGCATGGAGCACCGCGGTCCCTTACCAATCTCACATGGAGCATCGCGGTCCCTTACCGATCTCACATGGAGCACCGCGGTCCCTTACCGATCTCGCATAGAGCACCGCGGTCCCTTACCGATCTCACATGGAGCACCGCGGTCCCTTACCGATCTCGCATGAAAAGCATCGCGGTCCCTTACCGATCTCGCATAGAGCACCGCGGTCCCTTACCGATCTCACATGGAGCATCGCGGTCCCTTACCGATCTCACATGGAGCACCGCGGTCCCTTACCGATCTCGCATAGAGCACCGCGGTCCCTTACCGATCTCGCATGGAGCACCGCGGTCCCTTACCAATCTCACATGGAGCATCGCGGTCCCTTACCGATCTCACATGGAGCACCGCGGTCCCTTACCGATCTCGCATAGAGCACCGCGGTCCCTTACCGATCTCGCATGGAGCACCGCGGTCCCTTACCGATCTCACATGGAGCATCGTAGTCCCTTACCAATCTCACATGGAGCATCGCGGTCCCTTACCAATCTCACATGGAGCATCGTAGTCCCTTACCAATCTCACATGGAGCATCGCGGTCCCTTACCAATCTCACATGGAGCATCGTAGTCCCTTACCGATCTCGCATAGAGCATCGCGGTCCCTTACCGATCTCGCATAGAGCATCGCGGTCCCTTACCGATCTCGCATGGAGCACCGCGGTCCCTTACCGATCTCGCATGGAGCACCGCGGTCCCTTACCGATCTCGCATGAAAAGCATCGCGGTCCCTTACCGATCTCGCATGGAGCACCGCGGTCCCTTACCGATCTCGCATGGAGCACCGCGGTCCCTTACCGATCTCACATGGAGCATCGCGGTCCCTTACCGATCTCGCATAGAGCACCGCGGTCCCTTACCGATCTCGCATGGAGCACCGCGGTCCCTTACCGATCTCGCATGGAGCACCGCGGTCCCTTACCGATCTCGCATGAAAAGCATCGCGGTCCCTTACCGATCTCGCATGGAGCACCGCGGTCCCTTACCGATCTCGCATGGAGCACCGCGGTCCCTTACCGATCTCGCATGAAAGCATCGCGGTCCCTTACCGATCTCGCATGGAGCACCGCGGTCCCTTACCGATCTCGCATAGAGCACCGCGGTCCCTTACCGATCTCACATGGAGCACCGCGGTCCCTTACCGATCTCACATGGAAACACTTTATTTCACTATGTTAAGTTAATTGTCCTATTGTTCGTAGCTGAATATGCTGGGGAGCTTTGGACTGATGGAACGGATTTGGAGGTACAAGGTGAATTCGTATGGGACTATTTCTATGAACACATGGTCTATACAAACTGGAAATCAGGCGAACCTAACAACCAGGGAGGACACGAACACTGTGTGGAGTACGGACGGAGCTACAACTACCAATGGAACGACATCCCGTGTGACAGAAACTACCAGTCGATCTGTGAATTTGAGTAGGTCGCTTATATCTCTTAGATATTAGATATTGTCGTCACATCATCGAAATCTATAAAAAGCTTCAAATCGTGTGGTCAAGCCATCATATTAAAACAATACTAAACAAACCAATCGTATCAAATTAAAACCTCGATGTATTTATAAACGGGACATGGGTTTGGGACCCTATATAATTGATCTTTTACTTGTATACATTCCATAACCGACCGAAATGTCCTTTACAAATTTCATTCACTTATAGATAACATTTCAACGGTTATGTTACAACTGGATAACAGTCCAGAGCCTCCTGTATAAAATCCCATTTATACTACATAGAATGGAAGGTCAACGTGACTTTTATCTGTAATGTGAGACGAAGTCTTTGAACATCCATCTCACAAGAAAACTTGGGTGTTTTTACAGACGTATACAGAAACTAATAGAGACTTTTCTTTTTTACATTTAACAGGAAGATGACATGAATAACGGGCCCATCAAAGACTATTAAATCAATGTAGGCCTAGATTCTCTTTGAGAAGTCTTTGAGTTATTTTTCCACTGTCACGTGACACCGCAGAAGCAGGGAACGCCCACCATGTCGGTAGTCTAGAGACTTTACTTCCAGGTTTGTCCGAGATGGTTATCATTTGTCTGTAAATTATATCATCGATATTAACTTCTCATGTGAACGATATTAAATCTGTATGTGCTAAACATCCCCTTTCATACCCATTGAAAACATCGCAAATCCATGATTATCTCCCTTGATAATATTGAGTATGTATCAGCCAGACACAGGACTATCTCCCTTGATAACATTAACAAGGATGGATAGTATTGCAACAGCAATACAAAGTCCCCTGCCTGACCCAGGAGTGCAACTATTTATTTCCCATTTTTTAAACTACGTGTTATACTGATCACGTATACCAAGTTTCGTTAAAATCAGAGTAGTACTTAAGGATTGTCCGGAGACGCCTCAACCAATGAGAAGCCGGCGGCCATTTTGAAAAATGTTTTTTTTTTTTCGAAAAGAAAAATTGGGATGCACAACTACATGTGATACTTATCATGTATACCAAGTTTCGTTAAAATCGGGAGTAGTACTTTAGGAGGAGTTGTCCGGACAAGCCTCAACCAATGGGAAGCCGGCAGCCATTTTGAAAAATGAATTTTTGAAAAAAAAATGTGGGATGCACAACTACTTGTTATACTGATCATGAATACCAAATTTCGTTAAAATCGGAGTAGCACTTTAGGAGGAGTTGTCCGGACAAGCCTCAACCAATGAGAAGCCGGCAGCCATTTTGAAAAGTGAATTTTTGAACAAAAAATATGTGGGATGCACAACTACATGCTATACTGATCATGTATACCAAGTTTCGTTAAAATCGGAGTAGTACTTTAGGAGGAGTTGTCCGGACAAGCCTCAACCAATGAGAAGCCGGCAGCCATTTTGAAAAGTGAATTTTTGAACAAAAAATATGTGGGATGCACAACTACATGTTATACTGATCATGTATACCAAGTTTCATTAAAATCGGAGTAGCACTTTAGGAGTAGTTGTCCGGACAAGCCTCAACCAATGAGAAGCCGGCAGCCATTTTGAAAAATGAATTTTTGAAAAAAAAAATGTGGGATGCACAACTGCATGTTATACTGATCATGTATACCAAGTTTGGTCAAAATCAGAGTAGTGCTTTAGGAGGAGTTGTACGGACAAGTCTCAACCAATGAGAAGTCGGCAGCCATTTTGAAAATTGGTTTTTGGAAGAAAAAAAATGTGGGATGCACAACTACATGTTATACTGATCATGTATACCAAGTTTCATTAAAATCGGAGTAGTACTTTAGAAGGACACAACTATTGCGTGACAGACAGACAGACAGACAGACAGACGGACGGAGGGTAAACCTATAGTCCCCCCGTTTTTCAAATGGCAGGGGACTAATAAGAGAATGACAACCACATACATGATTACCTCCCTTGGTTACACAGAGACCAGCATGCCAACCACCTTCGCAGGATTACGTTTTAAAGATAATGTCCACCAGATACAGGAATATCTCCCTTGATAACATGGAAAACATTTCGACATATCACACGATTATCTCCATGAAATCAGCATGTCATCACAGCCATAACACTATACACAGCTAACTGTATGTGAGATTAAAGTTTGTCAAATACAGCAGTAGTCTGTATGTAAATGATGTATCAAAATCAGACTCCAGTATTACAGTAGAGGTGAAGTGTCGAGGATACGTGTATATGGAAATGTATACTGGTATCTTCATTGTTTGTGTAAAGAAGACGTATAATAACAGAGATATACATT
Source organism: Pecten maximus (assembly GCF_902652985.1). Lineage (NCBI taxonomy): Eukaryota > Metazoa > Mollusca > Bivalvia > Pectinida > Pectinidae > Pecten > Pecten maximus. The sequence goes on along the minus strand of NC_047027.1, from coordinate 8,666,675 downwards.
TGTTTAATCATTTTATTATAAATATGTCCCACCCAATGTCGGACTACCCCTCACTCTGAATGGTAACCCATACGTCAGACTACCCCTCACTCTGAATGGTAACCCATACGTCGGACTACCCCTCACTCTGAATGGTAACCCATACGTCGGACTACCCCTCACTCTGAATGGTAACCCATACGTCGGACTACCCCTCACTCTGAATGGTAACCCATACGTCGGACTACCCCTCACTCTGAATGGTAACCCATACGTCGGACTACCCCTCACTCTGAATGGTAACCCATACGTCGGACTACCCCTCACTCTGAATGGTAACCCATACGTCGGACTACCCCTCACTCTGAATGGTAACCCATACATCGGACTACCCCTCACTCTGAATGGTAACCCATACGTCGGACTACCCCTCACTCTGAATGGTAACCCATACGTCGGACTACCCCTCACTCTGAATGGTAACCCATACGTCGGACTACCCCTCACTCTGAATGGTAACCCATACGTCGGACTACCCCTCACTTTGGTAATCCAAACATCCTATCAAGTCACTTCAGGTTGCCACTTTGACTCTCTTGAAGGTCACACACTTTTTATGATTTGCTGTTTCTCCTCCAACAAGAAGTTGCGGATTAGGGTATCAATACTCTCCTCGGATCGAGCCACTTGTTTTTCCATTGTATGTTTAAAGTCCTCTTTCACATTTTTGTTTACACCTCTTGTCACTGTTCTTTGCCTGAAACACAGAATCATATCATCAACAGATACTTGTGTTAATTCACTGAATCGAAATGTCCTCCATACAGTCAGTATTATTTCATTTGTCACTATCACATGATGTATCTAATGAAACATGGCAGTCATATGTTCCTTTGACAGAAAAAAAATCTAACAAAATCTTGAGTCTGCATAAAAGCTGAAATGAACCACAAAACAAGAGGCAGTGAGGGCCTACATCGCTCATGTGGCTGTCAAATGAATATTGGAAAACAGCCTTATTTAGAAGAATGCCGCAGAATTAGAAGTCTCCTTGTAAATAGATCTGCATATATCACAACCCTCATCTGATGAACCTGACAATGCAGTCAACAAACACCACACATAAAATCTATTCAATAGTATGATATATTATGATACATACTTTACCAGCTCGAAACAAAATGTTTCATAATTTATGTCCTCATAGCTCTCAAATCTTAAAATGGCACCCTAACAGCCATTCCCCCCCCCCCCAAATGATACTGTACTATACTTACTGAGCTATAGACTTGGTGCTCACAGGAGGGATATCTAGAGATATTGTACTATACTTAATGAGCTATAGACTTGGTGCTCACAGGAGGGATATCTAGAGATACCGTACTATACTTACTGAGCTATAGACTTGGTGCTCACAGGAAGGATATCTAGAGATACTGTACTATACTTACTGAGCTATAGACTTGGTGCTCACAGGAAGGATATCTAGAGATACTGTACTATACTTACTGAGTTAGAGACTTGGTGCTCACAGGAAGGATATCTAGAGATACTGTACTATACTTACTGAGCTATAGACTTGGTGCTCACAGGAAGGATATCTAGAGATACTGTACTATACTTACTGAGCTATAGACTTGGTGCTCACAGGAAGGATATCTAGAGATACTGTACTATACTTACTGAGCTATAGACTTGGTGCTCACAGGAAGGATATCTAGAGACACTTTACCTCCCTCTTGTGTTTTCAGAAAAGCAAACTCCTCCAAGATATCAATATCTTTCAAAGTTAAGGAATCAAGTATCTAGTGACAATGACTGGTATATACTATGTAAGATATAGATATACTGAAGACTATACACATCTCATTCAACAAGAGGCCCATGGGCCCTAACTGTGACCTGAATTCAGAAATATTTCTGTCATTTTGACAATTTTTGGCCCTGCCCCTCAGTCCCCTTTGGGGTGGGGACCATACTATAATATGCAAGTTTGGTTGACCTTTGTCCATGGAAGATTTCTGCAAAATTCCATTAAAATTGGTTCCGGGTTTCTGAGAAGAAGTCGAAAATATAAATTGTTTACGGATGTACAACGGCCTTAAAAGTAAGCCAAGGTCATTTATTTGAACAAACTTGCTGTGTAAACTGACTAAAGGATACTGATGATAAAGTTGAAGAAGAGGTTGTATGTAAATGATCCTTGGCTTCTGATCTTCTTTGCTACTTGCTGGAATAACTGTTCTTGTCTTGGCCAATCATATTGCAATAAAACAACCATGTGACCCAGGGCTGTGTCATCTGTTTTATTAGGAGATAATGCTTTTTCCTGAAAAAAGAAATAAGAGATGAAATCTATCCTAAATATAAGGTAATAGTTGTTAAGTGTGGAAGCTGAAGGTTTTTTTATATCAATCACTCAGCACCATTTTTTCCTAGCTGCAATAATGTAGTTCTGGACAACAGAGTAGTGAAGCCAGGGTATGATTTATAATTATACAAGTTATTACTGTTTGCTAAACAAAACTTGGATTCTGATGACACAAAATCTTGACCACTGGAGAAAATAACTTATAATTTGTAAACAGCTTTGAGATTGCTACGTTGCTGTGATATAGCAGTATATAAAACTGTACAATCATACTTTTACGCTAACATCTTTTCCCTGAAATATGAAAAGGAAAATCATCCGAACGTTGTAATAATAAAAGTTATAACACGTAAGAAATGTAGATAAAATAAAATGATCAGAAATACTCTGTAATATCCCAGACAATCTGTGAACAGATAAAACTTCACCAGATCTTACCTTTAAACAAGACAATAGGAGCTGAACACAATACGGAATTATCTCCTCCTCGGTACATAGTGTTAACAGTAGATGGCGCCCTGAGGTAGAGTCACTCGGTAAAGTACTTTTATCTGACCTCTGACCTCCAGGAAGGTACGATATGACCTCTAACAGGATTTCACATGCTCTCTACAATAAGATAAAAGTTTATATCCTTAAAGATACAACATTTTACCAGAGTGGTTCTAACTTCCAGTTATGAAATGATAAATAAACAAAACACTATTACATATTGTAAAACTTTACATAATACAATGGCATTTATTAACATTTTTACTAAAATAAGTGTGGTTGTTACAATGCATGGACTTACATTATGGGAGTATCTATTACGTATATTCCAGTAAGATGTTTACCCAACAGGAGGACTCCAGGTGTGTTAACCATGGACCACCCTTAGTAGTGATTTAATTCAAACATTACCATATCACAAGCTGCCAACACAGAATTTATTTCTTTAAAACTTTTTGGAGTCCTCCTGTTGGATTTTGCTGGAAAAGTCCTTATTAAGAATTATATTCAAATCACACAAAGATTGAAACTCAAAGTTTTACTTACACTATATTTGCCTAAGGCCATGAAACAACATGCCATCTGGAGAGAACTCCGAGTCTGAAATAGAAACATATTGATTTAAAACAGATACCAACACATGCAATTATCCTATAAAATGGCAGTAAACATCCAACCTTGTTTCTGATTGGTCAATGAGATCCATCTATCATATTATGATTGTTGATGGGTAAATACATGTAGATGGTATGCTAACATAAACAATAACATCCTCCATGCTCATGATATATTCCAGGAATGTAGAGGATAAAATTGTGTCTAACCTATGAATCGAAGATGATATACTCCAGGGATGGAGAGGACAAAACTGAGTCTTAGATATGGAGGATGATATATTCCAGGGATGTTGAAGGCAAAATTGAGCCTAGCTCCTGGAGTATGAACATTAAGAGCCTAACTCTGAAACATTAAATACAATGTATATGTAAAACTAGACTGACCTTCATGGTGTCCTTGACCAGAGGTGTACAGGACTGGAGGTGGGCGAGGGCATCCTGGAACGCTCCCTGTCATGTACAACCATTTGATAAGGGATGAAAAATATTATTCATTAATGAAAGTCTAATTTTGATAACAATAACTTTGACCCTTGAACAATCATACTAACATTCTGACTTGTCCAAGTTATTTCCAATATAAATATATATGCCTTTCATTTGTTAAATTTCCTCAAAATCAGCAAATAATGTATGATCGCTACTACATTAAAAAAGAGTGAGACAAACAGATAAAATGGACCGATACACAGATAAATAAACAGATACACAGATAAATGGACAGATACAGATAAATTGACAGATACACAGATAAATTGACCGACACAGATAAATAAACAGATACACAGATAAATGGACAGATACAGATAAATGGACAGATACACAGATAAATGGACAGATACAGATAAATGGACAGATACACAGATAAATGGACAGATACACAGATAAACGGACCGATACACAGATAAATGGACAGATACACAGATAAATGGACAGATACACAGATAAACGGACCGATACACAGATAAATTGACAGATACACAGATAAATGGACAGATACAGATAAATGGACAGATACACAGATAAATGGACAGATACAGATAAATGGACAGATACACAGATAAACGGACCGATACACAGATAAATGGACAGATACACAGATAAATGGACAGATACACAGATAAATGGACAGATACACAGATAAACGGACCGATACACAGATAAATTGACAGATACACAGATAAATGGACAGATACAGATAAATGGACAGATACACAGATAAATGGACAGATACACAGATAAATGGACAGATACACAGATAAATGGACAGATACACAGATAAATTGACAGATATACAGATAAATGGACAGATATACAGATAAATGGACAGATACACAGATAAACGGACCGATACACAGATAAATGGACAGATACACAGATAAATGGACAGATACACAGATAAACGGACCGATACACAGATAAATGGACAGATACACAGATAAATGGACAGATACACAGATAAACGGACAGATACACAGATAAATGGACAGATACACAGATAAATGGACAGATACACAGATAAATGGACAGATACACAGATAAATGGACAGATACACAGATAAATTGACAGATATACAGATAAATGGACAGATATACAGATAAATGGACAGATACACAGATAAACGGACAGATACACAGATAAATGGACCAATACACAGATAAATGGACAGATACACAGATAAATGGACAGATACACAGATAAATTGACAGATATACAGATAAATGGACAGATACACAGATAAAAGGACAGATACACAGATAAATGGACCGATACACAGATAAATGGACAGATACACAGATAAATGGACAGATACACAGATAAATGGACAGATACACAGATAAATGAAATGGACAGATACACAGATAAATGGACAGATACACAGATAAATGGACAGATACACAGATAAATGGACCGATACACAGATAAATGGACAAATACACAGATAAATGGACAGATACACAGATAAATGGACAGATACACAGATAAATGGACCGATATACAGATAAATGGACAGATACACAGATAAATGGACCGATACACAGATAAATGGACAAATACACAGATAAATGGACAGATACACAGATAAATGGACAAATACACAGATAAATGGACAGATACACAGATAAATGGACAGATACACAGATAAATGGACAGATACACAGATAAATGGACAAATACACAGATAAATGGACCGATACACAGATAAATGGACCGATACACAGATAAATGGACCGATACACAGATAAATGGACCGATACACAGATAAATGGACCAATACACAGATAAATGGACCGATACACAGATAAACGGACTGATACACAGATAAATGGACAGATACACAGATAAATGGACCAATACACAGATAAATGGACAGGTACACAGATAAATGGACCGATACACAGATAAACGGACTGATACACAGATAAATGGACCAATACACAGATAAATGGACAGGTACACAAAATAATGGACAGATACACAGATAAATGGACAGATACACAGATAAATGGACAAATACACAGATAAATGGACAAATACACAGATAAATGGACAAATACACAGATAAACGGACAGGTACACAGATAAATGGACCGATACACAGATAAATGGACAGGTACACAGATAAATGGACCGATACACAGATAAACGGACTGATACACAGATAAATGGACCAATACACAGATAAATGGACAGGTACACAAAATAATGGACAGATACACAGATAAATGGACAGATACACAGATAAATGGACAGATACACAGATAAATGGACAAATACACAGATAAATGGACAAATACACAGATAAACGGACAAATACACAGATAAATGGACAAATACACAGATAAATGGACAAATACACAGATAAACGGACAGATACACAGATAAACGGACTACCACACAGAAGCAGCATTAACTCCCAATAGGAGTATGTACCTGGTACATGAGCATGTCTGTCTGGAAATGGGCCATCCACGTCCACGTCTCCATTCTCCAAACCTCACACAGACCCACAAACTCTGTAACAGTTTATCTCACATTTATTTCTTTTCCCTTTTCCTATGTACATGTATATAAATGGAACTTTATTGATCTAAGTACCATAATCATGATTAAATTTTATAAATTACTTTAGTTGAGCTGCATGGAGGCTGGCAGTGGTATAAGTTTCGGAACCAGAGCATCAGCAGAAACATACGTGCCCTGGGACCTGTATATGTCCACACCCTGACAAGGAATTAACATAGCATAGAAAAGTAATTGGTGATGTTCCTGACTAGCCCTATTAGAAAATACCTCTCTGTAATTCCTGTTTAGAGTGGAGAAGTTCATAACATTTGAACGCTGTCAGAAAGCTCTCGATTATTTTCTGTGAGTCCGGTACACCAGGTGTCGCTAATATCTGTGTCGCTGATCCGCTCGTCTTGGACTTTTTTGCTTTGGACCTGTCATTAAATAGAAATGGATCTTTTGTAAAAATTGGAAACATATCATAAGGTTTTGATGTTCTCAACTAGAATGATAGATAAAAGGCTCAATTAAACCCTCACTCCATACCTAAAGCCCCGTAACTCTTGTTAAAGATAGAGCCATTCAGGTAAACTACATATATCCTTGGGAAGAACTTCAGAAACAACGGGAATTCTATGGATGATGGACATGGAAGAAATTTATGGTGATTTATCATAATGGTATAGTTTGAATTAAATCACATCTTTTGAGGGTTCCTGGTTGACCAATCTAATTTAAATATAGATGGTCATTCTCACTATGTTACATGAACATCTAACGACATCGCATAAGAGGTCACGTTCTGGTGACCTTTGTTATCTCAATATTTCACTTTCAGCTTGAATTGTCAATTTTTTTATGTCATCAATCTAACCCACTCGTCACATCATGCATCTGAAGGTAACCATTTCAGTACAGCATATATATAGCTATATGTTTCATTGGACAGATTATGCAAGCTATGCACTCTGTTCATGCTATTTTGCACATACGAAATTCACTTCCAAGATTCTGTAAGTAGTAATTTGATTGGTTAATCCAAAAAGTCATCCTGACATGACCCCTAGTGAGAATGACAAACTACATTTTAATTAGATTGCTGATTGACAAAGCTAGAGTTATCCTGTTAGGAAGATTATCTTACTAGAAAAGCCCAAAGTGTAGGGATCTTAACTTTACTGGGAAACCTATGGTCTACTTCCGTTTCTCATAGAAAACAACATATCTTTTTATTGCATTTTTGCCAGTGAAATATAGAAATTTATCAATCTAATAAAACTTGTATTTTCACTGCAGCGATGAGAAGTGAAAATATAAGATTTTGAAGTGAAAATATAAGTTTTGCAGTGAAAATATAAGTTTTGCAGTGAAAATATAAGTTCTCCATTTTTGACCAATCATAGCAGACCTTTGTATTCACCTCGTTGAAACTTGCCAATTTTTCCTATCGAAGCGGAGATAGATAAATTGGTTATTTTGCTGTAATTCTGAAATTTTCAAATTTCAGACTAGTTTTTGACTAAATACTCACTTGACGTTAGCTATTTATGCACAGATTCTCCAATAACAGTAGAAAATGCTTAAATTGCGTTGATCAGTCCTTTCAAAATGGCGCCGTCAAGTTGACGTGAAGTAATGTCACAAAGAGATGACGTCATTACTAATTACCGCACTTTTTGACACTATTAATTTTTCGATGTTTTTGATTTTGTTTTTAAGTTTATGAAATGCAATAAAAAGAAAATTGAATGGTTTCCCGTTAAATAAAAATATAACATACATTTCACTAGTATGACAGAATATTTAGATATTCTGTCATACTCGTGAAATATATGTTATATTAAACGGGAAACCATTCAATATCCTCTATATACAAGCGAATCGTTTATATCTGAATAAATAAACTAAATTTGTGCAAAGAAATAAAAAGCACTATAACCAGTTACTACTGAGGTTAATATTGACTTACGGAGACAGATTGTCTAACAAGTCATTCCCGAATCCTTCTATCAGGACAAGAGGTCCGTGTACAGTGGCTCCACCTGTAAGGAAACATTTACATTAGCCTCTAGTGACCACAAGAAGGGAAGAGGGAAGAAACAATGGAGAAGGTGCAGATAATGCAGGGTGCGACAACAATGAGATAACGAAGAGAAAAGGAAGGGGGGCACAGTGGTAACACATTTTTCTCTTTATCTGGACAGGGATATCGGCAGTTTTACCAGGGTGAGATTTTCTTATCTCACCCCAGGGAGACAAGCTTCATGTGTTTTTTTCATTTTCTCCACAATTGTATTTCATCACGTCAACAATACCATGACATCACGGCAACAGTACAATGACATCACGTCAATTCAATCATGTCACGTCAACATTTCCTTGCATTGATGTAAAGTCAATATTAGATACATAAGAGGGTAAACAGGGTAAGAGAAAAATAATCATTCACCCCCATAGAAGTGAGACAGGGGATTCTCAAGCCTCTTGTTTGGCAACTTAAGAATCTTCTCTCTGGATGAGATTCCCCTGTCTCATCCCCATGGGGGTGAAAGATTCTATAAGTCTTTCACCAAGATGGTCGGGAGGCACAGTGGTAACACACTCACCATGCACCTAGGTGACAAAAATTGAAATTCCTGATCAACGTGAAAAGATATTGGGTCACATGCCTTAACCACAGGTTTTCAACCGCAGTAAGACCCATCACATGCTTCAATACGGGCCAACAACCATGAAAGTTTGTTCCCACACAATAATTTGAAAGCACAAAAGAAAGTAGACACAAACATTTCATGTAATTCACAATTGTTATAAAATAAAATTAATGAAGTTTACAAAAGGGAGAGGAGAAAAGATACAGACGATACATGTGTCATCTTTGTACAAGTGTTATCATTTAACGTTTTAATAAATGCAGGAAAATATCAGCCTTGTCTGGGATTATTGTTCCATAATGTCTTCAGGTCCTTAGACTTACCGACAAATGCATCAGGGTCGACACTGCTGACGTAGGTGTACAGACACTCGAGGAACAGAACGGTGGTCACATACACGATCTGTTTGGTGTACGGACTACCCTGGATCTGTTTAGCTCTGTTGTAGACATTAAAGACGTATTGCCACTGTTGGTCTCTGTAACAGAAAACAACGATGAACCACAGAGGGTATATCTAATCTGATCTCTGTAACAGAAATCAACGATGAACCACAGAGCGAATATCTAATCTGATCTCTGTAACAGAAATCAACGATGAACCACAGAGCGAATATCTAATCTGATCTCTGTAACAGAAATCAACGATGAACCACAGAGGGTATATCTTATCTGATCTCTGTAACAGAAATCAACGATGAACCACAGAGAGTATCTAATCTTGTCCCTGTAACAGAAATCAATGATGAACCACAGAGGGTATATCTAATCTGATCTCTGTAACAGAAATCAACGATGAACCACAGAGGGTATATCTAATCTGATCTCTGTAACAGAAATCAATGATGAACCACAGAGAGAATATCTAATCTGATCTCTGTAACAGAAATCAATGATGAACCACAGAGAGAATATCTAATCTGATCTCTGTAACAGAAATCAACGATGAACCACAGAGGGTATATCTAATCTGATCTCTGTAACAGAAATCAACGATGAACCACAGAGGGTATATCTAATCTGGTCTCTGTAACAGAAATCAACGATGAACCACAGAGGGTATATCTAATCTGATCTCTGTAACAGAAATCAACGATGAACCACAGAGGGTATATCTAGTCTGGTCTCTGTAACAGAAATCAACGATGAACCACAGAGGGAATATCTAGCAGAAATCAACGATGAACCACAGAGGGTATATCTAATCTGGTCACTGTAACAGAAATAAACGATGAACCACAGAGGGTATATCTAATCTGATCTCTGTAACAGAAATCAACGATGAACCACAGAGGGTATATCTAATCTGATCTCTGTAACAGAAATCAACGATGAACCACAGAGGGTATATCTTATCTGGTCACTGTAACAGAAATAAACGATGAACCACAGAGGGTATATCTTATCTGGTCACTGTAACAGAAATCAACGATGAACCACAGAGAGTATATCTTATCTGGTCACTGTAACAGAAATCAACGATGAACCACAGAGAGTATATCTTATCTGGTCTCTGTAACAGAAATCAACGATGAACCACAGAGGGTACATCTAGTCTGGTCAGTTCTGTGATAAATTTTGTGTCAATTTTTGAAATTAATTAAAGTTTATAGTTTTCCATTATGGGTTCCTACAAACCTTGTTTGAGTGAAGAGGTCTTGATCTATCTCCCAGTCCAGCTGCTGACCAATCAGAACTAACAGTCGAAGCAGACCTCCCCAGGGATCGGTGACCTGGCTCTCACGGTCATACAGCCCTGGGATCAACACAAACCGTTTACCCTTTTTTGTAGGGGATATCTGATCTACAAAGATAGAAACAGTTGTTAGCTCTGTTAGTCTGTTCTGTACTTACAGTCTAGACAAAGTGAGCGACACAAAATTTCACCCACCCTGTTTGACTTGTGGGTTGCTTAATTATCATTCCTGCCCTATTATGGAATGTAGACATATTTCATAGTGTAATTATAAGTTTGGTAACATGACCTTGACTAATCTTGGCAGTCTTTGAACTGATTGAAGCCATATATGTAAAAAGGTAACAATCGTATGTTTTTTCTTCAATTATGTTATTGCCTTTTGTGTCCATACAGAGAGATTTACAGGTAAATGGAGATACAGTACATACCAGGTACCATTGACCTTGATGTTTGACATTAGCAATCAAATACTGTAATTGTACATGTGAAGTTTCAGTAAAGAGCTACTAGAGTTTTAACAGAGTATGAAGTCTTTTGATAACAATGACCTTGACCTTTGACCAATCATGCTGTTGTCCAAGGTGAGTAAAATCACTATGCGTAAAGCTTCAGCAAAATTTATTGATAGATAAGGCTGCTTAATGTGTTGACAGAGAGCATGAAGGTAAAATTACAATTTAAGTAACAGTAACCTTGACCTTTCACCAAGTAAAATGACATTTGTATTTGTCTAAAAGCATTCAAAACAAACTCGCCTGTGAAGTTTCATCAAAATAAGGCTATTAGAGCAATCATAAAGTGTTTGATTGTAAAATTCTACTTTTTGTAAAAGTGACACATCACATGCATGGATATTTACACAAATGTAATCTTGTTTCATGTAAGGTGGTGGTTGGGGTGATATTATGCAGTAGGTCTAATTTCACCCTGACACCTCTGTTTCAAGTAAAATTGTTGTGCTTGAACAGTTTCCTGCATCGTACATGCAAACTACTACATACAATGGTACAGAATTCTAATTCATAATGTTTGAATTTTACAAACTAACATTTCCTGACTTCTACTTTTTCATAGACATATATATCGACACTGACATATATAATTGTTTGTAATTGAGGACGATTAAGAATCCTGAAGTACTGAGAGATCACCTGGAGATGGAGGCTGGTTAGAGGGTAGACACGGTGCCTGTGTTATAAACATAACATAAAACTCAATGGCCTGTTGTAGCCACTTATAGAGCTGTCTAGGAGGGACGTCTATCTTCTTCACCTTCTGTAGGACCAACGGCAGGACGTCACATACTGGAACAACCAACACAGCAGTAAAAAATATAAGTTTTATTAGTTTGATAAATTTCTATATTTCACTGGCAAAAATGTAATAAAAGTCCTTTATTATTGTGTAAAGTTTGATCAAAATCCCTCAAGGAATGAAGTCGCTAGAGCACAGACAAACTTTGACATTGTGTACATAGAACAAGACAGATGGAGAGGTATCACATAGTCCCCTCGGTTTCACTACTAGGTAAATAAACTTGTTTTCTTCTCCTCAACCCTCAAGATGAATGACACACTTCACCGACAATTCCACTGCTGTAACTTTGTTAGATAAGAGAGACAACAATGACTTACTGAAGAGTTTTCTGTAACAGTTCACCGCGGATACATATCCAGCTTTCTTCTCAGCTCTCTGTAACTTCTCTATCAAAGTCAACTGTAAAACAAAAAGAAATGTACAGACTTCTGACAAAAAAGCTAAGCCACCTGACTATACTTTCAAAAATGTTTGGTACAATCTCAACGAATGTCAAAGCTTGTCTTTTGATTAAAAGATGATACATTGTAATAGCCCAAAAACTTCTAAGGAGAAATGAATATGTCTGTACAGTGTCAATCTAGCAATTTTAACAATAGAATAGTTTGTGTTGACTGGAGAACGTCCTTATGACCAATATACAGTCATTATATATAGTACCCCATGTTCGTCCACCAGACTCGAAAACTTTCTCATGGCCAGTAGTAGGAGACGACACTGCTCCAGTGTATCACTCATCTTGTCAGCGACGTGTAACAACATTTCACACTGAGAATGGGTGGAGATAGCGGCAAAGATTTCTGTAACAAAAAATAACTTTATCAATCATTTGGGAACATGTTTCTTTAAACATACTCTCTGCATATTCCAAGTCAGAGTGAGATTTTACTTCATTACATTTGAACAAATACAATAATACTTGGAGAAGAGTCAAGAGTCAAGAAATTTTATTTAAAGTCGCATATTATATAACAATTCAACATTAGCACTGTAGAGAAGACCTTATCTTCTTGTTCATGGGTGAAAATGATACAAAATAGAAATTTTCTGTTTTACAGCAACAGGAGTCAATCATCAATCTATAATTCCGATCAAATTTAACAAACATTTATCAAACCAGGTATCCTGTACCTGTCAGAAAGCTGTCCCTATTGTCTGAAGTTTCCGACTGGAGCACTCCCAGAATTGCTTGAACTTCCGCCCACAGACGACTTTCTCCAGGAAAGGCCAAAAACCTGAGAAAAGAACAGCATACCATATCTATATACAATTGTTACATATTAAACACAGCAGTATGCATTAGACATATAGTTTTGAAGCTTTTCTTTCTTTATAACATTCATCATCATCATCATCATCATCATCAATTTGTTAACATCTTTTATTCTGAATCCTCATCACTTTCAACAATAATACTTTACATGTACATCATTGATGTCATCGTTGTCGTCATCAACAGTATAAACTTTCAAATTCATTGACATCATCTATTCTTTGTCTCATCAATTATCATCTATTCAAATTAACAATTACACCATCAACATACAATACGTCAACATACAATATGTCAATATACAATACGTCAACATACAATACGTCAACATACAATACTTCAACATACAATGCGTCAACATACAATGCGTCAACATACAATACGTCAACATACAATACGTCAACATACAATACGTCAACATACAATACATCAACATTAAACAATCATCCAGCAGTATACATTATCAACATACAATACATCAACATTAAACAATCATCCAGCAGTATATATACATAAAGCCATGACCTTCTTTTTTGTTGTTACATCTACAATGTATGTAGTTTCAAACTTGCTGTCAAAATTGATATATGAGAGTAAACAAAGACTGTTAACTGTTGTTGATAATACACGTATTTCATACAACTCACATTTCCTCCAATAACTTGGCTGCTTCCTTGACATTTTTACCAACTTTCTCCAGGTTATATGCCTCAAACTAAAAATAGAAAAAAAAAGAGATATGTTATTTATCCAGCCTGAAGTCATATAAGGCTAAATTACATCATCAGTAACATTGTATCGCAAAGCAAAACCAATCTTCCTGATCACTGATTTTACAATTCATCTGTAATTTGTAATCACAAGCAAGTGCTTTGTTTGAGGAAGGTGAACATAAATCTGAGTGGAATTGACCAAACAGGAATTAAGATATTCAATTATTGTACAGAAATTGATATTTGTTACATGACCTTGAAATTTGACCTCTTGATCTGATATACAACATCCTAAGCTAGCACTTTCAGCGAAAATTTCCAATGAATGAATTCTGAGAAGACTTGGTACAATACTTGAAATATAGCGTGGAAAACACTTGTTTTTGGTCTTTGGAACTGAAAAGCACTCACAAACAAGCATGTTCTGCAACAAAGTCTCGAGAAACAGTCCCAAAATAACAATGATATTGTATGGAAACAGACATACATAAGGTATAGGATCGATGGGCATATGTTCTATGTCCTATGCTCTAGATGAAGATGTTAACAAATGTAATTGTACTGTTAAATGACAATCTCTGAGTTTGAGTGAAAGTTTATGTGTGTTGACCTCCTATTATAGGATAAAAGTATCATCATAACCATGTATATAAATGCATGAATGGGTTATTCACATCAGTATATATATAAACAACTTTTTCTTTTGACCTCAGATGATAATGACAGTTAAAGAGATTGAGAACACTTCTTGAAAGACGACATACAGTAGACCGAGTAGTTGCAGTTTTTGCACTGCAGAGAAGAGACTTTCATGTCTTCTAACAATATATTGCTTGTCCAGGGCTGAAGTGACAAATAACAAAATCATTTCATTTACTTTGTATCAAAGGTCAAATGTCACTACTATAGTAAAACTCACTACAGTATGGCAGAATGGGATACCTCTGAGAGGTTGATGTTTTAATGATAGGAATCTCACAAACACTAGTGAAATGTTCCATTTTCTTCAGAAGATGATTCTAGCGATAATTGTAGGAGGAGTGACCAAAGTCACATAGACATTCGGAGAGAACATTCAGATACCAAACTTGTAATGACAGATCTGTTGGAAAGAATGAGAGAATGAGTAAGCTCAGCTCAGAGAACTACTGCACGTGAGCTGCCATATGCATGTTATTGTGAAAGAAGAGAAGAGAAGCTCTGGACTTCTTGACAACAGACGGACGATTTCTGAGAGATGACCATGGGCCTGTCAGAGAGCAGTGTAGGCAGGGTATGAATATTCGTTGTATTACACACACTGTGACTCATACACATCCAACATATAAACAAGCTGAACTTTAGCAAACAACTTGGTGGGACGATCATACACAAATATTAATCGGCACCCCAAAACAGTTTTAATACTAGAAATATGTTAGTCTGCAAAAATAAAATTGACCATAAAGTTGAGGAAATAAATTTATGTTTGTACAGTTTTCAGTCGACCAACGCTCTATCACTGTGTCTGCTTACCTGAATTGAAAAGTTTTGCGGGAACAAAGTTCTTGCTGTTATCATCCATGCTTTAGCTGCGAATGGGTCCGTTTTCATACACGATCGTGCACGTGAAACAAGCCAGTCTTCGTCGGAAAGTTTCTGACAGACAGCCGCCATACTTAAGCTAAACAGTCAGATAAACCATCAACATTAATGTATAATTAACCCAACAACGCTGTTTCTCTTGATGAAAGTTGATTCAAGTACCCGGCAGGAACTCTTCAGATGGAGGAAGAAAAACTTAAAAGCGGAAACACTGCTTAGATTGTAATTGTAAAAGGCGACCTTAATTTCCGGACACTCATCAAAATAAAACGTTTCCCCTTCATTTTTGCGCGACGTTATAGATTGAATTTCATCATTTCTTTTTTTTCAGCTGTATTATTATACTGGATCCTATAGTTATATGTAAGTATCTTCATTTATCATTTTTATGGTATCCGAATATTGATAAAATCCGGTTTTGGTTTGTTATTTAGTCTCTATAAAACCGGCAAGGTGCTTTAGGGTGATAATCGATTTTTATCACATAAATGATTGGTGTTTGTACAGTTTTTACTCGACCAACGTTCTATCGCTGTACTGCAATTACCTCGAGATATTTCGCTAAAATGGTAAGACTATGTGCTTTATGTTGTTATTGCTGTATCACCGCGAACTATTACCAATTATAGGCAGGTGGGAAGGTCGGATAACTCGGTAGCAGGCACTTGTGAATCCTGGATTTTATCTAGGGATGTTAATTACCAGATCATATAACCAGTTCAGTTCATTGTCTACGTTGTATATACAGTCCAACTCCAATCACCGGCGTCTGTATCTGGTTAGTGTTGCCTTCTTCTCTCACTAGGGACTATAGAAATGATTGTATCTGGTAACTTTTTTTGTGAAAATCCAGCAGCTTAAGTTCCCCATTTCCACCTAGTTTTACAATATTGCATGCAACATAAAAGAAAACCCACCAGCGTTTTTTTGGTTGGCAATCCCAAAGAATCGCCAAGATAAACAAATGCATTTTTCAAATATTTTCAGGCCTCAGATGCTAAACGTGCAAAGTTGTCGGACGCAGAAAGACAGGACTTGTTATCTCCCCTGAAAGTTGCTGGCTGGAGCCTGGTAGAAGGGAGAGATGCCATCTATAAGGAGTATCTATTTAAAGATTTCAATGAGGTACATGTAACCCTTATCCTCAAGAATGTTTATACAGAAGTTCTTAGGGTATAAACAAGAATTTTAGTTATGTTTGTGGACCTGCTGAACTTGACAGTGACCTTTGGCCTTTTATCAAAAACTATAACCTTGGCCAGGTCACAGTATATTGTATTGTATAGCATATTTGACATTTGACATGTATTCCTTATTACAAGACCTTTCCATTGGTACTTTATATGCAGAGCTGTTGACCTTGACTGACCTTTGGCCTAGTTTTAAAGAAAATGATTTTGAATTTCAGAATTTCAGAAACTTGTCTTGAAGTTTTAATTAATTTGATTAAACAAACATTCAAAGACATGTTTTATAAAACCTGACATAAAATGAAAGATTATATAAATATGTGGCTTATGTTTTGAATGCATATAACAATTTAGTTTTATGATATGTGTACATGTAAAACAATGATATGAGTGAAAAGTAAGATTTCTTTAAAACATGTGTTCACCCACATGTCTGATTGATGTGCACATGTGACAATGAGCCCTGCTGTGTGAGGATATGATTTATATATGACCCCAGGGCCTCACACAGCCTTGGCAGCCTTCCAACCTATAGAGGTCCAGGCAATAAAATGTTTTGTGTTTAAAAAAAATAATTTCATTCCCATATTGTTGGATTCAGTAGTGTGTACAATCCTTGATTTTTCACTGTCGAAATTAAAAACACATCCCATATATCGGTCATAATTTTACTTAAGTATGAACTACAAGGTATGATGTAGGACTTGTATCAACTTTCTCTATAATATAGTATGTTTATTATCTTTACATAAACTTTGTTTTTTTTTAACATTGCTAGGCATTTGGGTTTATGACCAGAGTAGCACTGCTAGCTGATAAGATGGATCACCATCCAGAGTGGTTCAACGTCTACAATAAGGTGAGTACACAGTTGTTTGCTGTGTCACAATGATATAGTACCCACTATTGTATGTGTAACCCTGGTAAATACCAGCCATGGTTACTACCCTGGTAAATACCAGCCACGGTTACTACCCTGGTAAATATCAGCCACGGTTACAACCCTGGTAAATACCAGCAATGGTTACTACCCTGGTAAATACCAGCAATGGTTAATACCCTGGTAAATACCAGCCACGGATACTACCCTGGTAAATACCAGCCACGGTTACTACCCTGGTAATACCAGCCATGGTTACTACCCTGGTAATACCAGCCATGGTTACTACCCTGGTAAAAACCAGCCACGGTCACAACCCTGGTAAATACCAGCCATGGTTACTACCCTGGTAAATACCAGCCACGGATACTACCCTGGTAAATATCAGCCGCAGTTACTACCCTGATAAATGCCAGCCACGGTTACATCCCTGGTAAATACCAGCCACGGTTACAACCCTGGTAAATACCAGCCATGGTTACTACCCTGGTAAATACCAGCCACGGTTACTACCCTGGTAAATACCAGCCACGGTTACTACCCTGGTAAATACCAGCCACGGTTACTACCCTGGTAAATACCAGCCACGGTTACTACCCTGGTAAATACCAGCCACGGTTACTACCCTGGTAAATACCAGCCATGGTTACAACCCTAGTAAATACCAGCATCGGTTACAACCCTGGTAAATACCAGCCACGGTTACTACCCTGGTAAATACCAGCCACGGTTACTACCCTGGTAAATACCAGCCACGGTTACTACCCTGGTAAATACCAGCCACGGTTACTACCCTGGTAAATACCAGCCACGGTTACTACCCTGGTAAATACCAGCCACAGTTACTACCCTGGTAAATACCAGCCACGGTTACTACCCTGGTAAATACCAGCCACAGTTACTACCCTGGTAAATACCAGCCACGGTAACTAGTTACTACCCTGGTAAATACCAGCCACAGTTACTACCCTGGTAAATACCAGCCACGGTTACTAGTTACTACCCTGGTAAATACCAGCCACAGTTACTTCAGCAAGCTACAGGGCTGTGGCTATTTTTTTGTTCTGGCGCCAACTGACAAGGTGATTGTGATATGTTTTTTGCTGTGTAATCCTCTTAATATTGTTGGAGTAAAGCCACTGTATACTGTTTGGCTAGAGAGAACTTCTCTTTTGCCCGATCCTTTGAGCCTAAGACTACCTCTAGCAGAGGCAGTGATTTAAATGTAATTTATCATGCTATCTGTTTAATTGGCACCCATGTAAGTACTAAGCAATTTAATTTATCATTACTTGTAAAAGCTTTGCCATAACCCCTGTAAACTTGATTACAAATTCTTCCATAGAGGGGGAGATATTAACCCTAGTAAATGCTAACTGTAACATACTGCTCAGCTAGAGAGAACTTGAGATGAACAGGAATGGTCTGTCTAATATTTCACATGTGAGTTTATCTAATTCTCTAGATTTTGAGACTGATTTACCAAAAAAATGGCAGTCAGGCAGACATCTTGGATTTTGAGGGTTCATTTTTACCTGAGGTGATGATTTCTATACACGTATGAGGGACAAACTACGTTTATATGTTACAGGTCCAAGTGACGCTCAGTACTCATGACGTGGGAGGTCTGTCGACGCGGGACGTCAAACTGGCCAAATTCATGGAGAAGGCTGCAAGCAAATAGGCATGTCCTAATTATGAATACCAATCGCTGTACATGGAAATACTTCAGAAAATATACATGACATTAACACCAAAAATAAAACGATGGTTGTCTAACAGTGTACCTAACAATGGGCCCATATTACTGAAACCATACTCGTGTAAAATACACATTTTGGGCAAATATGTTTGAAGATCTGATATCTGAATTAATATTTTTCAATAATTTGAAGGAATTTCAGAAAGACTTTAATTGAGATATTATTTCATAAAATTTAGGGTTTTCTTTTAAACGGCTATTTCATGTTTTAAATACCTATGAAGAAAGCTGGGTTGAGCAGATTTCTGGCTTCATGGTTTCATGAATATGGGGCCTGAGAAAGTTGTTGAGATTTTTGGGGCAAATATACCGGGTAAGTGAAATTTAGGGTTTACTTGTCCTTTAGATTGACTTGGTAGCGTGTATATTTCCTGAGGTTTCTGGCCCACAGTGGGGTTTCCATGTTGCCTTAGAGACATAGATATTGTGAGATGTATCTAGTTTAATACTGTGTACATTCCAATAGGTACGTGAGATGGAGTAG
Organism: Pecten maximus; assembly: GCF_902652985.1. NCBI lineage: Eukaryota > Metazoa > Mollusca > Bivalvia > Pectinida > Pectinidae > Pecten > Pecten maximus. Next base: position 8,646,651 of record NC_047027.1, on the reverse strand, counting down.
CTGTATATTGTGAGTGGGTAATATTTAACCAAGATAACTGTAAACTTAAATATATGTGTGTGTGGATATTCCGTGTACATAACAATGTATGACCCAATTATCATTCTAATTAATTATTAAGCAGTATTGTATTTGGTACAATATTTGAAGTATTTTTGATCCCTTTATATACTCTCCGAGCTTATTTATGACAAAATTCTTATTAGTCCCCTACCGGTGAAACCGCAGGGACTATAGGTTTTTTCCCATCCATCAGTGTGTCTGTCAGTCCATCCACTCAGTTTTCCAAAATTTCTCAGCCATGGTTTAAGGTATGTTGATGAGAGTTGGTATGTAACTTCATTATGAGTTGCTACAGATCAGGTTCAAGTTTCAGGGGTTTTGGGTCAAGGTCACTGTTACAATTTTTAGTGGGGGCTGGTAGGAGACAGGATAATGTCTCAAAGACAGGACATGGAGAGGGAGGCCTTAGTGGTAGAATCGGCATTCTATATAGTATATTATACTGGTGGTTTTTTTTTTGCGTGACAGAATAAATACACACCACTTAGTTAAACACGTAGATGTGTGAACCTTCACGACACAAATGTGCATATAATATTATTTGAGTGAAACTTTCTACAAAATTATACAAAATATTTTCATAAAATTTATGATAAACACTGATAGTTATGATGAATCTCAGCCATACTTCCTGTAGATGTAATTTGATGCTGTACAGGATGCACAGCAAAGTTGTTGGATTTTTTTGTGACCTTGAAAAGCCCTGAAGTTACTATCGGTTTTTAAATGTCTCAAATCCTTGCTGTGGAAAGCCCTTGATCAGTTGATTCATTGATTTACATAGTTAATGACATAGAGACAGGAATATTAGGAAGATTCCCGATTAAAAGAATGACTCCTTATTTAAATATTGTGACAGTTCATGGGAAACTGCATGTTAAGTCTCAAACTGACAAGTCACAAGTCAATGTGTAATAATCAAAGCTGAAATCATACAAGAAGCATGACATTATACATTATCTGACATATTAATGGAAAATGTCTTTTTTTCTGTATGGCATTCTTATTTAGGGCCAGTAATCTGTAGGAACTCTGCTTTACAAGTTTTTATTGAACTCTTGTGCTGTATTCCTATATATTACATCATAATAATGTTCCAAAATGCTTCCATCCTAGCCTATACTGCCATCCTGGCCTATACTGTCATCCTGGCCTATACTGCCATCCCGGCCTATACTGTCATCCTGGCCTATACTGCCATCCCGGCCTATACTGCCCTCCTGACCTATACTGCCATCCCGGCCTATACTGCCCTCCTGACCTATACTGCCATCCCGGCCTATACTGCCCTCCTGGCCTATACTGCCCTCCTGACCTATACTGCCATCCCGGCCTATACTGCCCTCCTGGCCTATACTGCCATCCCGGCCTATACTGCCATCCCGGCCTATACTGCCCTCCTGGCCTATACTGTCCTCCTGACCAATACTACCATCCCAGCATATAGGAAACATCCAGGCCTATACTGTCATCCTGGCCTATACTGTCATCCAGGCCTATACTGTCATCCTGACCTATACTGTCATCTTGGCCTATACTACCATCTTGGCCTATACTGCCCTCCTGACCTATACTGCCATTACGGCCTATACTGCCATCCTGGCCAAAACTGCCCTCCTGACCTATACTGTCATCCCAGCCTATACTGCCATCCTGACCTATACTGCCCTCCTGACCTTTACTGCCCTCCTGACCTTTACTACCATCCCAGCATATAGGAAACATCCAGGCCGTTACTGCTGGCCTATTCCAACACCAAAGTGCTGCCTTTAACACATTCATTTATCATTTCCTTTTTTTTGTGTGAAACCTAGTCCAATTGTTTACATATATAATATAATACATGATGAAGTGTAGTAGTTTTATTGTTAATTTTATCATTTTTTTTGTATAAATATATACATTCAAATACTGACAGGTTATATATATATATCACAATCTCCATAAAATCCATGCCAACAGAAATGTCAATGCCAAACTAGCATATTTAAAAAGTATCAGAAATATGGTACATTTCAAAACAAAATAATTATTAATCTCTGGTGGAAACTTGCAAACACTTTTAATACTCTAGATGTTTCGCATCTGTAAACATGAATTTTTTATATCATTTACATTAGCCATATTGAATATGTAGACCAAGACTGCTGATGAACCATTATACGTACTGGTGTGGAATAAATAACTATGTGTGTTGTGGAATAAACTGAAAAGAAAGTGTATCTTGTGAGGCTTTTTCTTTCAACAAATGACATTAAAGGTCATACAAAACCTGCCAACTTGGAATTTTCATGTAGTTTGTTTGATGAGTTTATCACCCTATGAACAGCCATGGTCATTTGGAGTTGGGATCTCCTTGTAGTAGCTGGTAGCTACCTCACTGAACATCATATGGGAGGCCCGTCACATGCCATCCAGACTAATCAGGGGAGTCTTTGCCAAGGAGACAACCACATCTACACAGACCGGTCCATAGGACGTTTATACATACTGAAATATTCAAGCCTCAGAGAATAAATGGCTTTACTTATAGCTCATCTTCCATATAGTCAAGATAAAACGCATACAACACTAATATCGTAAAGCTACATATTTTAGCTGCTCTTTGTGATGACAACCAGTAATCAAAGAGAATTTTTCTGATAATGTGCAAGAGCTGAGTCGAGTAAAAAAATTAGATTCACCTTAGTTGGCAAAGTTATGTATGGAATACCAACCCTTCAGAACAAGTTAAACTGCCCTTGTTATATTAGCTGGGAAGCAGACATAAGAGATCATTTTGTCTGTGATGTCTACACAAAGATTAGTGGCTTCTCAAACATGTTTAGTTTGTAAGTGGAATAACCAACATTATATATCTTCAGCTATCTGTTATCTTCATCTTTGATATTGTATAAATACATATTTTCTAGAAAATTTAACATGCATTTTATATACAACATAGTAACACAAATGATGAAGGAAGACATCTTTATGACTCATGAATAAATTGTCTTCCTTTGCCATTTTTGTTACTATGTGATACCTATTACCACAATGTATCATATGTACTGTGTTGTTGATCTGAAGGTAAGATTTGAATTTCCTGTCGTGCCGTGTTAAATATTCAAACATTATGCATGTATATATACACTGTACATATTACCACACACCCTCACCTTTCCTATCAACTTGCATACCAATTTGTATATATTCCTTGGTATATATATTTTGTTTAGTCTCGTGTGATTTGATTGGTCAATAACTTCTGGAGTAGACTTAATTGATATGATTGTCTAATGATATTTGAAATTCCAACTTAAAAACTTTTATATGTGAATGATGGTATATCGCTCTGTGTGATGGCAGGTTGGTATCCTTCACGGTATTGAATTGGTGGACACGTAGAAATTAAAACAATAAATAAATCTGCTCCAGTATCATTCTTTATTGATCAAAGTGTAAATATTACACCACAATTTTCCTCTGTGATTCCTCAGTTTTAATATCACTCGCACACAACAAAATTTTTAAGAAATAAAATCATTTTCTGAAAGACTTCAACTTAATGTGAACATAGACCAAAATGACCTTTTTACATTGAACATTAATATTGGGGCATTGCATTGAATTTTTTGGTTGTACCACTTGTTTATTGTTCACAAGTACCTGTACAGGAGTACCAACTCAGAGTTAACAAGTACCTACTAAATGTACTTTTCCATCTGTAATAACTAGCTTGATGTGTTTTCAGTATACAGAAGTTAATGATAAAAGAACAAGTCATTTTAGTCGGATAACACGAACCAAGATTTGGGGTCACTAATTATGTTCAAAAAACTATGTACACAGTTATACAAAAAACTACTTCTCTATCAAATTGCACTTATTTAAATGGTGAATAAACTAATGTCTTCACAATAAAACAATAGGGAATAAATTACACATCAGAGAGTTTATATTCATAATCACATTTGTCCATAAGACAAACCCACAGTGATTGTAAGACTGACAAGCCCACAAGTTTGATTTTTCCAGTTATGTAAAAATATATTCGATTTCAGGAAGTTCATAGATTACAAAGGCTTGACATATTAAATTTTGTAACTTCACATTGCAACAAATAATAGTCCTCATTTCTATCCCAAGATATTTTTCCCATTTTCTGATTTGGAAGTTTCATGATTTAAATTACTGGTATATTATCTACAGGAAAATTTTTAAAAAGGTAAACGAGTAATTTTGATATGACATATGAAATATCTTAAAGTAAATAATTGAGTACAATATCAATAATGCCACACAATCTGCTTCACCACAAAATGCTTCCTGAATGAATTTCCACATTTATCTATTTGTGAATATATATGTACTTTTGATTTTCTATGAACACATATTTTCGTAAAAATGTGCTTCTGCATAACTGGTCGAAAAAGATTGAACTTGAAGGAACGGCAACTGTAGATCTGAGGGGAGGCTGGCACAAGGTATTTTTGGAATCTGCAGATTGCTATCTGATTAAAATACCAATCATTATACATTATGTTATGAATATTGTGTATAATGATGATCATTTAATTAGACTGCTGCAGGTCGATTTGTCCAGCTTTGCCTGTCTGAATCTAAATTGCAGACTATAATTGTAAGTTTTTCATGTAGCGGAACTGGACTGGTCTGAATGCCAGTGGTGGCCAGGTAGCTCAAATTGTTACAGCATCTGACTAGAGGTCAGAGGTCCCGGGTTCAAGACACGGCCTGGTCATTGCATTTTCCCTCTCCTTTTACAATTATGCTTTATATGACAGAAAGCTACAGAATAAGTACATTTTGATGAGAATTCTATGTCTTATTATCTAAGACATGGATAGTTACATGTTATCAGGACTGTTCCAACCAAGGTTAAGCAGAAGCAGTATAATTAAATGACCCCTGGAGTTCTAAACTCCCTGTGTATTAGCCTCTAGGTAACATGGGCCTGGCGGTACTAAGGAAGGCAGTGGTCAGATAAAGGAAGACCAGCAACGTATTATATGTAGAGTTGCATTGTTTGTAGTTGCTGTGGAACACAAGAACATAATTATCTCCCTTGACTCTTAATAAAATTTAGACCACTAAATCATGTGGAAAGATGTGACTAGAAAATACTGCTCAGTTTGTAAAGACTTAGGAGACATTAACACATGCAAAAATAGGTCTAGTGATATACCCCAGGGCAACCTTAATTTGAGTACAAAGAAACAACCAAAGAAGTTTACCTTAACTTAATCATGAATATACTTCTAACTGTATATCAGAAGTTCCTTGTTAAGTGCTAAAGAGAATATATTTTTATTACATTTTTACCAGTGAAATATCAAAAATTATTCATTCTATAAAAGTGATATTTTTCACTAGTGAAGAATATCATATTTTTCACTAGTGAAAAATATCACTTTTGCTGATTTGACCAATCAAATTAATGATTAGAAAATACCAAAATAATTGACCAATCAGAAAGCCCAACATATATGTCAGCACCTGGACAGGGGAAACTACTTTTTTTGTTTACAAATTATCACTGTAGTTCTAGTTAGCATACAGGGTAGGGTTTTCGTTGATTAAAAATGTAATAAACAGAATATCTAACAGTGTCTGCAGTAAAACCAAATATATTTCACTTGTGCGGCTAATATTTTGATATTTTTCACTCGTGCTGCGCACTCGTGAAAAATATCAAAATATTAGCCCCACTCGTGAAATATGTTTGGTATTACTGAAGACACTGTTAGATATCCTCTATATATTTTAACTAGTGTAGATACAGATACAGTAGATACTGAAGGGAGAAAATGTTACCAAAGGGAGACAATTACCTAAGGGAGACAATTACATAAATATTGTTTTCTCATAGTGATGATCAAACCAAGGCATGTAAATGTAATTTTAGCTGAATTTAAGCAAACGAGATGTAAGTAAAATATTGTAATTAATATCCTGGAAAAGTTTTAACAAAAATTATAAAGTCAACACTGAAATTAAATTAACAATTAGTTTCTACATAACAACCCCCCCCCTCCCCCCCCCCCCCCCCCCGACAAATCCAAGACTATATTTCAACAATACGATGAAGACTCAAAGAGACAACATGAATATCACTCATTCATAATATATATCACTGTTGATAACCTATAATGGACAATCCTCTGTAATAAAACCCTGTTATATAACAAATCTCATCGGTCAAAAGACAAGGGACCATACTCATGATATCATTCTTATGCTCGAACATGAAAACTGTGCTATAACTCTAGTTATCTCACTTAAATCAGGAAACAGAAGATTAAAAGGAAAACCTAAATGTCAAAAATGATATCTTGCTTGAAAGTCTTTCCAATATTCCTTAAAATCATTGAAATATATTACTGTAATTGTGGTTTCATTATGTGGAGTTTCAGGATTTTGGTATGTAAATTATACGCATGGGGGAAATTTTCACAATCGATCCACCCATTTGCAGTTCCGAGATTACACAAACTGATATCCAAATAATATGCATGGGGGAAATTTTCACGATCGAAATGACTCCGCATAATAAGCGTATATTTCCCGTAAATTTCCATGTTTACAGTAATTGACTTATCAGATTTATCACCAAAAGTATTTGAGTCTGAGCACAATATGTATGCATTTGAGCACAAGTACAAGTTCATAAATATGAACAAAGGTCCTGCCCTGGTGAACAAATTTCACAAAATACATTTGTAAAAGACATTTACAGTACAGGACTGACAATAACCTGTATAAGGTTCTGTGGTACATAACATACGTCAATAAAAACATCCTTTGTTAGAGAACATAATAGAAAATCTCATTTATAACCATGATAGACCATCATACTTCACCAGTACATTTGTAACTGCACAACTGCTGGAGGATCGACACTATGGAATGGACATGTTTTAAAAATTTTGACACCTGAAACAATAAAATATTTAAACCTTAGCCACACTGCCTTAGCACTAGATTAAAGATCTGATTATAAATCTTCCACTTCAAAACTTAACATCCTCTAATGATAACAAATCTTAACTTTACAAAACATTAAAAGTTATAGCAACAGATGTTCACAACAAAATTCTAGTGAATACCAAATAATTAACCAGAAATATATTGAGGCTATTTCATAAAATTAGGTCTATATCCGGACTTTGATTTCTGGTTACAGGTACATAATGTACTTCAAATTTTACATATCTTATTCGACCTAATAAATGCAATGTACACTTACAAAAACACATAAAGGGTGTGCTTGATATATTAATTGTGCAAGAAAAAGTTTCTATGAGTGGAAAAAATTACTTTTCCTTCTCATTTATATACCTTTATGTAGCGAGAACAATCCAGAGTCTTTGGTTAAGACTAAAGATTATATTGGTTATCAGTGAGGTAAGAAACTTTATATGCTTCAATTAGCTCAGACATTCCCTTTACCTGTAATGACTCAGGGGTATTTCACCCCTGTGTCAAAAAGGGTGGAGGTGCAATGATGGGGCAGGTACAATAGTATTAAAATGTTCTTTGTAGAACGAAAAGTTGAAATAATCTTTGATATTTTACTACAATCTAAATCCTTAACGATAACCATGTTCATAGATAATTGTTATCAAAATTGAAATAACTAAATCAGGAATTGATATTTGCATATCGATCACATGAAGCTTGCAAAACGTTATATATAGAATGATATATTTATTCCCAGTATTTCACAATATTTTTCATTCATCAGGTATATTTTGCTTCACTTATTCCAACCCCTATCTACACAGCGAAATAAAACAACATCTAAAGTATTAAACAATGAGTAAAGTACTCTAACAATGTGCAGATAGGAACAACAGGAAATATTTAATATAGAAAACACACACTCTCACCATTTTTACTCAACGCCTCCGTTTCATCAACATTCCTTCATTACAGTAAATTCAAGAATTTAAAATTTTCTATAAGAAAGCATTTTTGGATTTGAGAAAAATAAATCATAGTTAAGGGCTGTTCCAAAATTATCTGTGTGGGAGGGGTGCGAGGCATTTTTTATCCACATTTTTTATGAGACCCCACAACCTATTTAATATCAAAACATATTTAGTGTATGGGATATCCATACCAGAAAAATCGGGATTCAACCCCACCACCCATCAAAATGGATAACTCTGGAATAGCCCTAAGTAACTTTCTTCAATTCTGTAATACTTTCCTGTAGAAAATTGTATTTTTATTAAGCTGGGGCCCGTCCTGTACACACTGAAATGATAACAATCATTGAGGTTTACCATCAACTAGAAATAATTACTTTTATACAATTTGGCAACAAACATATCATTTAATATATTGTGTAAAGTTTTTATCATAAAATGTTGCATGAAAACGTGAAAAAATTCTTTAATTTCCAGTTTCCGAACGTTTTCTGTTATTTTAATGCAGCATGAGAAATTTAAACATATATAGTCAAGATGTTTACTGATTAATTAAAAACGATAATAGTACAACAATGTGACAATGGCACAAATGAGTTAAAAAAATAAATTTCAATACAGCTTATTCCATATACCACTGACTTTGGATAGAAATGAAAGCAATGTAAATGTTGTCATTTTCAAGGATAGAACAAAATTGCTAAAAACAGATATATGTAATTACAATTAATATGAAATGATAATATTTTAGTCCATCTATGTTTTCTGAAAAACAAAATCCTCTTTGCATCAAAGTTTTTTTTAACACATCACAAATTTCAATCATTGAAAAAAACAGCCTTTGATAACAAAACCACATGTATGTGACAGTTGTTGAAGACGTCTGTTATTTTTATGTGACAAGTATTTAACTATATATATACAGAGAAATATGAATCATTCAAAAAATCAAATATAAATTAACTGGGTAATTTACAAAAAAAACAATGATTTCCATGGCAACAGATCACTGCCTTATCACAAGTATGAGCACTGTTTGTATTAAGGTAAAGAGTACCACTGTAGTTTTATGATAGTTACAAAGAAGAGTTCCACTTTTCTCTCTCTTTGGTGTAAAAGATGAAGCTGTAGAAAACCCTTACTTTTTCTGTTTAGAGTTCTTCCCCAGTCAAAACATTCATCTTTATTTTGATGCTTTATATTCACATTTGACAGCAACATTGGCATATAGTACTGTAAAATTCAACCATTATAAACCAATCCTACCTTTGTTTGATATTTTGTTTTTAAATTCTCAAATTTCTAATAGCTATAATTCTGATATGACCCTGGATTTCCGCAGCACACAGATACATCTGTAAAATATATCTCCATGTTTAGTTTATATTACCAGGTGAAGAATCTTGTAAACAGCACTTATTGTATAATTACATGTCAGTATAATAACATCCTACAGTGAGTCATGTCTGTACCCCTAACATTACTGTTACTGTGTACTACCATCTCTACAACAATCATGTCAGTCACAAACACATTCTACTTAAACAAACCTGCATATCATTTATGTACAAGAAAAATTATTTTAATGCTGAAGAAGGAATAATCTTATATGTCAATATTACAATGTCAATCTGGAGGTGACTATCGTTAAACTCAATATTATAATGTATGTCTATGAAAACCATTATAACTCAATATAACAAATGTATGTCTAAATCTTTAAAACTCAGTATTACAATGTAAATATGAAAATCTTTATAACTTGATATTACATTGCAAGTCTGAATATCATTAATTCAATATTGAAATGTAAGTCGGAGATGAATATTTTTTAACATGATATCTAAACATGAGAAAAAACTAAGTAACTAAACATAAATTTGAAATAAGTCTTCATAGTTTTAGAAGGAAATAGTGTTAGCTGACCCCCGTAGAGAAGAGCCCTGTGTAGATCGTGCTTGGTCCCACTGTATTTAGTTTTATGTAATGTTTAGACCAAACTCTCGTCTTTTCCAGACAATATGTGGTCCAATCGACCAGAAATAGTGTTAGGATACAATAGAAGGCAGGCACTTATTGAAAATGAAACCAAGATGTATATTTACACTGGTCACAAGGTATAAACGACCTTGAGTGGTAGGGACAAGTGTAGCCAGTCCAGGCTACTAACTACACTGACATCCATCAGTTCCTAAACACATTGCAGACAATATTTTGGAATTCAGTAAATATTATGATAATTTGAAAAGTATGTTTTCTGACAACTTATCATAATGCTTTCATAGTTTATCAATACATGTACAATGTACTTGATTGGTTATTGATGATCTAAAAATCCTCAAAATGCAACATTTTTGCAAAACTGTCTTTTTGGAAATTTTGTTAAATTGAGAGCATGTTGATTATAACACGAGTTTTTGAAGGGATAATTCATTCAGTGTTATATTATGGTATATCTTTTAGAAAACATCTGTTATGCATTTTTTGAACATCTTGAAAAATAGGTCCCTCCCTAAAAGCTTGACCATCCACGAAACTTTATCAAGGTGGGTGGGCTATTTTTTCATAAAAAATTTCATTGTCACCAACAAGTTTATAATCTTCAAGAAGTTGCAAAGTTGGGAGTTTCTGATGCACTTAAAATATTTCTTCAAGTCAAGAGCTTTGGAATAGTTTTTATGGATGACAGTGTATATATCGACCCCAGCCATATATGGTGTTGTTTCTTCAATATTCCTATATATGAAACAAAATAAATTTGAGAAAACTGTCATGGCAACAATTCTCTACGCCTTAATATAGTCTAAATCTGTTACAATTATACAGCTTTAAAACTTTATAAAACAGAGCTGCTGATTGGGTGATCACTAAACCCAGCGGTAGACATGGTTACAATTAAATAATCCATGTTGAAGACATAGTAGAAACTCTATAAGCCAACTTTGGACATAGTATCATTGCACTCCCTTGCATTAAATAAATCTTGCACTCAAACCAGACTATGAAGGCAAGAATAGACTTCTCTTAAAATTCTGTGAAGTTTGTCAATAATTTCCTTACACAATAATTTCCTTACACAAGTATAAAACACACTTTAATCTCATGAAATTTGTAGAAAAAGAAAGTGTTTCTTTATATATTTTTGTTTGATAAACCTTGCAGGTTTCCATCCAAACATTACAGCCTTTATCTCTGAGCTTTGACTCTCCACCTCAGAACAAAATAGCAACCAACTCGGAGGATGACGAAGAACACACACAGCACAATGAAATCGACGTAGAACTTGGCTCCCTCTACATCCATTTCCTTGAGGATTTGTTCTGGCATGTTGAACATGCATCGTTCTTTATCACAGTCCAGCGACTCCCGGTCGTTACCATAAATAGCCTGTAGCACTCCCTCAAAGGAAAATCTGCAGAAGGCAAGAAAAGAAAATTAAAGGTAAAGTTTGGTCCCTCTGATGGACATGAATTATGGTCTATGTCAAGGTACATGTAATATAGAAGGAATTGTGTCTGAGGATTTGTTTGTAAACAGCCAGGTTCCTTTTGAGAAAAAATCTCATTTTGGTAGCTGGTGACTTCCTGACTAAACGAGTGGGACAACATATGTCATATTCCAAACAGAACAATTGGGGCTAGGTGTCTTGCCTAACAACACAATCAATCTAATTTGCTTATATGAGAAAAAACAAACCTCCCCAGATTGTATGTTCACTTCAGATCATCACCGGAGGTTACACTGATACTCTGATGACTGATCAGGTATCACAGCATGGCCAAGGAAGTGTCCATCAACACATAGAATCATAACATGGTGTCATAATGACGAGATAATGAGGATGAAATGACAGCATTTTTCACCTGGCTAACTTGTCATATATGGGTTATATATGGAACACAATGGACGGATTTATTGTCATATATGGGATACATAGGTCAGCTTATTCACCATATATGGGAAACACAGTTCAACTAATTTACCATATATGGGATACATAGGTCAGCTTATTCATCATACATGGGAAACACAGGTCAGTTTATTTACATATATGGGAAACACAGGTCAGTTTATTTACATATATGGGATACAAAGGTCAGTTTATTTACATATATGGGATATATAGGTCAGGTTATTACCATATATGGGATGTATAGGTCAGCTTATCTACCATATATGGGATACAAAGGTCAGTTTATTTACCATATATGGGATATATAGGTCAGGTTGTTACCATATATGGTATACAAAGGTCAGTTTATTTACCATATATGGGATATATAGGTCAGGTTGTTACCATATATGGGATATATAGGTCAGTTTATTTACCATATATGGGATACATAGGTCAGGTTGTTACCATATATGGGATACAAACGACAGATCACTTACCTTATATAGGATACATAAGACAACCATTGTAGGTAGGCTGGTATGGTTTCAAAGTTGACAAAGAAACCACTAAATAGGAGGATAGGTATAGCTGTCACCGGTCCCAGGAATACGGCGACCTGTATTACATAACGGAGATATCAACATGAAACATAACATACAAACGTTTATAAGTTACACAAAACCTTGTCTCATTTTATGCCATATGCATCCTGTCATACACAACCATGTCTTTTTGAAGAGAAAATGATATACTCAATTACAAATTAGCATAAGAGAACAACTATGCCTTGTGAGCAATTGTTTGAGGAGGGATGCCGGCAAAATACTCTGTCATACAACTAATTGTACACATATTCGCAGACTGTGCCAGCAATCTATTTTAAGAGCATTACATATATCTGTGCAGTGAGCAAAATCTGTGAGAAATGTGTTGTTACTGTTTATTCAATCTAATTAAAATCTAGATGGTCATTCTCACTACGTTACATGAACATAATTTATTATGTATTTTATTTATGGAGATCTCAAACCTTATATATTACCAGTTACTGGAGGTTTCAAACCTTATACCCTAGCCTGCCTATAAAAGATTGTGGTGTAGACAGGTTTTCACTTTACCAGAATCATCTGTGTAAAAAACTCACCTGTAAAGATGTTGCCGCTCCAATAAGTAGGCCAAGAGACTGGGCGACAAGGGAAGTTTGTGTGGCTAATGTCAGGAACATCACAAACCGCGTGAAATCATTTGGTTGTGATGTCATCCAGTACACTATACTACCGTACACAAGCGGGAAAATTATCTGTAAATGAATAAAAATAATTATTGTACTATACATAAGTAGGAACATTATCTGTAGAGGAATCAAAAGATTTACAAAGGAAAACGACAAACTTTCTAACACACCCTAACAACACTAGTCACATGTCCAACACATCTGTCTCGTGTCTAAAAATCCCTAACAATACCCGTCCTGACCTGGTTTAATCTTCGATATCTGGATTCAAGGTCAATCAACCTGTCAAATTCCAAACACAGGAACCATTGTATACAAGACTATCGACATTGTTAGTTCACTTTTATAACTAAGTTAATTGTGAGATAGATATTCTACAATAATAATACTAACATCACAAAACCAATCAGCACAACAGCTGTGTAAACCTGTTATTAATAGATCACATTTCCTGTTGACCTTACCTGTTATTAATAGATCACATTTCCTGTTGACCTTACCTGTTATTAATATATCACATTTCCTGTTGACTTACCTGTTATTAATAGATCACATTTCCTGTTGACCTTACCTGTTATTAATATATCACATTTCCTGTTGACTTACCTGTTATTAATAAGACAAGATGGCGGAAGGTGTACACGTACAAGAATGTTGATCCCAAAGTTCGACCGATTCTGGTGAAAATAGTGACTATTCATTGACTGATCTATCACAGAACTGTGCCAGATACTATGCTAATTCGGATTGTGAAAGTACAAAGCAGAATAATGACTCTGCAAGTGATCATTTGAACCAAAGGCAACGAAACGGAGATGAGCTGAACTCTACTCAAGGTACGTTAACAGACAGCAATAACATGTCTACTCAAGGTAGTCCCACTCCTACCCAGAAATCGTCACAAAGTTTGAGTCCAATACCTAATCAGCAGTTTATAGAGATACTTGACAATGCATTATTTGGTTTAAACCACGATGATTACGTTCAGAAACTACTCGAACTCGGCCACTCCGAGGGCACTATTACCTGGTACAGAACCATACTGTTGAGCAGGGCGGGCTCCATTGACAAGTGTCCACAAGGCAGACTTATCACAAGGAAATCTAGTCAGAGTGCCACTAGTTGTGTAAAATACGCAAAAGACTGTTTCATACTACAATCGTTCATTAATGGTGATGACAGTGAGATAGATAGTGTATTCAGTAAGGGCGTTAGCGCTAAGGCTCCACAGGGGAATGCTAGACTTACTAGACTCTTTGATGGTACCCCCCTGAACTCACCACAACCATCAAGCCCACGAGCAAGTACTGTCACCTCTCCAAATAATGGTAATAGAACACCCACAGTCAACCCCGAACTTAGTAGTGCTGTACATTCTATACATGAACGTATGAGTAATCTTGAACAATACATGAGAGGAAAAGAAAATAAAGACGCACGTCTATTACAAGAGATGAAACACATGACGGAGGAAAATAAGAAACTGTCCAACATGGTATATGAGCTGCAACACGCGATCAGCAAAATGTTGTTGGAACATAATTCCATAACGCCAATAATGTCCGATAATTACCGAGAGCAGTCAAACCCCACTGTGAGCCCCTCGCGTACGCCGACAGTCCAAGTAAATCCTAACGGTTCTATTATGAATGAATCGGTAACGGGTACCTCACCTAGACAGGTACGGAGCGAGTGTGATCAGACGTCATCGCCTATACCGAATACGCCTAACGGTAACGTAGACACTATACTTACCTCGACGAGTGACAGTGCCGGTCAATCTTGTGATAACTCGTCAGCCCCGTCGAAACGCGTTCTCCAAGATAGTAGCACCTCCAAAGGAAGCATACGTACCGGAAATACAGGTGTGCCCCGAAACCCGCGACCAACAAATTTTTCGGAAAAATCTACGGTAACCTCGCAACAACAAAAGGATGTTTTTGTTGGAGTTACGCGTAAACGAGTGGCAAGGTTTCATCTTAGGGGAATTGGTGAGGAGTCAACCGAAAGTGGAATTACAAAATACATAACCTCGCGAGGTGTGACAGTGACTCAGCTACTGTTATTCAGAAGTAAAAGTGGAAGAGTAACCGCGAAACTAAATGTACCTCAGACGTTCTCTAACGATGTAACGAACAATAACTTCTGGCCAAAAGGTGTTCATTGTCGAACGTGGCTCAGTCCAGCGGAATGGGACGCTCAAAGGGACGAACATATAACCGATCTGATAGACAAAGGCGAAATGTTCAAACTTCGCGCGAATCGGACTTCGCAAATGAACATGAAGATAGTGACTGGTATAGCGATCGTGATGACATTAATAGGTACTACAGTGAATCTAGGAACAACCTACCCTGGTACAAAAATAGTAAGACCCATGCGGATGAGGCATATCACAGCGGAAGACGTGAGGACGACCACTGGTGGAACCACGGTGACAGAGACGAGCAACATAACAACCAATTTTAATGACCCACACAAACAGTATTTACACAATATTCCTGAGTATTATGGTGCTGTCTCTGATGACATGGAATGTAAGAGGGTTATTTTCGTCGTCCCGAATACTGGGGAATCTGTTGAATCAGACGAACTGTGATGTATGTGTCGTAACAGAACATAAACTTGCTAATGATGCTTTAGATGTATTTAAATCGGTAAATAGTGAATATTTTCCGATTTTCAACTTGCGCGAATTCATAGAATTTCCGCGAACTGGAAAGGAAGGTGGTGTGGGAATTCTGGTGAAGAAAACCCTTCGATACAATGTGGGACAAGTAAGCGGGGTCCGAGACGAACGGATTGTTGGCCTGAAAGTAATTACACAGACTGACACACTGTATATATTTGGAGTATATATGCAAAGCGACGGAGATGTCACAGCTTACAGAGACACGCTACAAAGACTAGAAGATTTATGTACATATTACAGTGAGTACGGTAAAATTTTAATAGCCGGCGACTTTAATGCACGAATTTACGAAAATCATACGTATCATGCTGCGAAACAAAAGGCGGACCTGACGAGAAATTTGATTGGGAATATAAACTTGCACGTATGCAACCACAGGCGTGAAGGTGACGTATCGTACACATTTCGTCCTTTCGAAACAGTATTAGACTACGTTTTGATTGAAAGATCATCTTCTGAAAAGATCGTGAGCTGTGTCGTGCTCGAAAATAACGAAACAGAAATCGCCTCCGATCACCTTCCCGTAATCTGTCACATGGATTACCAGATAGATGTTGCAATCATTGATCAGGCCAAACCTAGATCGAACGTCAAATATACAGCATGGGATAAAACTACAATTGAAGATCTTGTACAATATCAGCTTCAGTTAAGTGACAGATTGTGTAAAATCATTACGCCAGACACCGGGGCACAGTTGGAAACTGACTCGTTATATGAACAGATTGCATTGTGTATGACGTTAGCAGCAGAGGAAACCGTACCGAAACGTCGCTTCAAGCATTATTTAAAACCGTTTTGGAGTAAAGACTTGTCAAAACTACACAAAATCGCAATGATCAAGCGAATGGAATGGATGAATAAAGGCCGGCCGCGCGGAATGGAGCACGATTCCTATAAAGAATATAAAGCCGCGAAGAGGGCATTCAGAAATTTTCATGATACAGCACAAAACGAATACTTGGACGTGATCCATAGGGAGCTAGACGAAGCAGCCGAAATCGACCAAAAGTTGTTTTGGCGAATAGTTAGGAAAAGGACTAATAAACCAGCAACAGCATGCAATGAATTAGCATTCCGAGGTACTACGAAACGCGACCCGAAAGGAATTGCTGACCTTTTCGCCGAGTTATACGTCGAATTATACTCGGACACGTCATCTACGGCAGAAAATAATGACACAGATTTTCCTCCCATCACTGTGGATGAACTAGATAACCCATTCACATTTGAGGAAGTTAACCGAGCAATTCGCTCCCTCAGCCTTAATAAGGCTGCGGGTGTGGATGGCATACGGAATGAACACATTCGATATGGCGGAAAGCAACTGATAGACTCCTTGGTGTATCTGTTTAATCGTATCAGAATTACGAGTGTTATTCCAAAGACATGGAAAAAGGGTCTAATAATACCGATTCATAAAGGAAGTCGCAAATCCAAAAAAGACCCTAACAACTATCGGCCTATATCATTGCTACCAACGTTGAATAAATTACTAGAGAATATTATACATCGGCGAATAACCAAGTGGAGCGAATTAGAAAATATATCATTCCCAAATCGTCAGCAACAAGGCTTTCGCAAGGGCCATAGTTGTATGACGGCATCGTTTAACTTAACTGAATGTATACACGATAACCTGGAAAGTAACAGCAAAGTGTATGTGTGTTTCCTTGATACATATAAAGCATTTGACACGGTTCAGCACGAGGGATTATTTCGAAAACTCTACAGTCTGGGTGTGACCGGAAATATATTTAACATAATTAGGAATTCATATCGTGACATCACAAGTGCTATCATGACAAATAACATGACGTCAAAAGCATTCCCCGTCACACGTTCAGTGAGGCAGGGAGGAGTTATCTCCACGTTTATGTACTTAGTCCACATTGATGACTTGCTGAACAAATTAGAAAATTCCAGAGCTGGAGCTCGTATTCTCTCCGTGAAATGTGGTAATCCGTGCCTTGCGGATGATATTGCACTGATAGCCACATCTCCCAGTGCACTACAGATGTTGATTACCATATCGGATAACTACGCGAAGCGATGGAACTTTAACTTCAACAGTAATAAATGTGCGATTTTGTGCTTTGGCCGGAGTATTACGGACCGGAACTGGAATATCGGAAACACAGTCGTCAAAAAGGAAATCACTGAAGTGCATTTAGGCGTGGTATTATCGGCGAACCTGAGAAACACTGACGCCATCACCAAAGCATGTACAAAAGGACGTAACATGATTAACGCGATTACAAGAATGGGCACGGATTGCCTACATAGCAACCCATTAAACATAGTGAAATTATACCGAACAGTGGTACTACCGGCTGTACTCTATGGATGTGAGACATGGACAAACATGTCAAAAGGTGATATACAGAAGCTATTAGTGTTCCAGCACTACGCTGTGAAACTGATTCTAAATCTTCGACCGTCAACAAGATCGGACATGTGTGAATCTATGTTAGGCCTACGAAGAATCACATCAGAAATTGATAAACGTAAACTGTATTTCCTGCAATTCCTGGCCAGCTCTAATCCGAATACAATATCAAAAGAAATATTCATCCGGAGACTATTCCGTAATTTTGATCAAGAAAGAATACAAGGCGGGTTCATACCCGATATCCTTAACATACTTGATACATATGGATTAACACAGTACTTGACCGAGTATATAGACAAACACCATTTTCCTAACAAATGGACATGGAAACGTATAGTTAAAAACGCTACAGACGTGAAAGAAGAAAAATTACTACGACAGAGAATGAACTCCGACAGTGATTTTAAACGATTTCAGTATGTACACAACACGTCGTACAGACCGTATCCACTTCTAGACAATTCTAAAATTAAACCGAATGTGAAAATGTATATATGTAAGATGTTAACATGTGTTCCCTTACACACAACAGTTTCAGAACATTGTGATCAATGTGGTGAACTCCGATCGGATATAATCAGACATTACCTGACTTCCTGTAAGGTTACCTACGCCCTGAGAGATGTGTTCAAAGACAAAATTTTAAATGAATATGGTATACCTCCATATCTAGCTGTTAGTAACATGGAAAATGAAATTCTTGTACAGACTATGTTCAAAGGCAAAATCAAAGACTGTGTATTTGATAATGATGAGCATTGTAACTCATTTCAGAATGATTGCGCGTCATTCTTGTACATGGCTTCGAAAATATATTTCCAATAATGAAAGAAAATGTATGTTATAAACGGAAATGAATAATGAACATCTACAAACGTATTTGTAAATAGTATTTACTACATTGTATTTGTACTCTCTTTAAAAGAGGAATAAAAGAATATTGATTGATTGATTTCCTGTAGACCTTACCTGTTATTAATATATCACATTTCCTGTAGACCTTACCTGTTATTAATAGATCACATTTCCTGTTGACTTACCTGTTATTAATAGATGACATTTCCTGTTGACCTTACCTGTCATTAATATATCACATTTCCTGTAGACCTTACCTGTTATTAATAGATCACATTTCCTGTTGACTTACCTGTTATTAATAGATCACATTTCCTGTTGACCTTACCTGTCATTAATAGATGACATTTCCTGTTGACCTTACCTGTCATTAATATATCACATTTCCTGTTGACCTTACCTGTTATTTATAGATCACATTTCCTGCTGACCTTACCTGTTATTAATAGATCACACTTCCTGTAGACCTAACCTGTTATTAATAGATCACATTTCCTGTAGACCTAACCTGTTATTAATAGATCACACTTCCTGTAGACCTAACCTGTTATTAATAGATCACATTTCCTGTTGACTTACCTGTTATTAATAGATCACATTTCCTGTAGACCTTACCTGTTATAAATAGATCACATTTCCTGTAGACCTTACCTGTCATTAATTGATCACATTTCCTGTAGACCTTACCTGTCATTAATAGATCACATTTCCTGTAGACCTTACCTGTTATTTATAGATCACACTTCCTGTAGACCTTATCTGTTATTAATAGATCACATATCCTGTTGACCTTACCTGGAACGGCATGTCTGCCATTGTTTTAGCCAGATAGTAGGCCTTAACGCTGTACCAGTAGTTCAGGTGTTCCCTCACAAACACTGCCATCTCCAGTGGAACTGAAACACAGATTAGATGTCACAATCATCTCATTTAATAGACAATATTATTACAACACAAATATTGCAACAGAATGTGATTTGACACTGTTAAGACATACATATTTTTACACACAGTACCACAATACTTTTTAGAATACTAATACTTGCTTTACTGTACATTGAAGGCTGTACACAGAATATCCCATTGAAACATGTGACCTCTGACCTTTAACTTCGATCAATGTTCACCAAAATATTAACAGTGGTGTAATTTACTAAGTTTGGGGTGTAAAAATATTGTCAACAGGCCAGGTTAGTTACAGTAAAGGCTGGGTATTAGGGAATACTTACAAGTCATGACTGTGGGCATCAGGGCAGCGAACATGACGAACAGGAGACAAAAGAACAGGAAGCTGGCATTATTTAGCACTTTACTGGCCTCGTTACCGATCCCCAGGTACAGCAAGCCAATCATGATTCCTACACTCAAGTGTGATATAAGTCGTAGTCTTGTCAGCGTCTAAAGAAAAATAAAATATAAAACAGCGGTATCAGAGAGGAGTGTAGTCAGGCAACTTCTAAATTTTATTGGATATACACAGGAAATATTTCTGAATTTCAATCAATGTTTTTTTGTTGATACAAGTTTAACATTAGTACTTATTTTTGAAAATAGTATTTTACTTACTTTACCTGAAGCCTGTAGAATATGTAGAACATCTGAGAAATGTTTGCTTCTCTGATAGAATAAGTGTGAAGTAGCAAATTAACATTATTACTACGATTATTTTCATATCTGTAATTAAGTATTATTATAAGTTCTATCTGTACTCACTGTATCTCTCATTATCGACATAAACGTCCTGATAAAGAGGATTCGGAATTGTGTAAAACTGCTGGTCGCAAACGTCAGAATTTCCTTGCCATCACCATCCTACAATACATACAATAGTGTTTAAGTGTTGAGAAATATCATTACAAGTTATGCAGTTTCTTTTGTTTGTTTCCTGGGTTAATCCCCCTTGGAACAGCCAGGGTAATTTTGACGTGGAGTCTCCTTGTAGTAGTTTGTGACTACCTCATTAAACAACATATGGGAGGCCTGTCAACTTACATCCAGAGCAATTAGGGTAAAGTGTCTTGCCAAACATCACAACCACCGCAGCACAGATCAACCTATTTCTCTGCTTCCCAAGAAACACAAACAAACACGGGTAGGGAGCTCCAAACCATGCACGGTGAATCTTCACCTGAGGTTAAGTGGCGCTCTAATAGACTAGCTATCACAGCTATCTGAACTTGGTTATGTGGTTACTGATAACATACAGTTAGTGACCAATTTGAAAGCCAGCTGTAAACATAAATAGTTTAGTTGTTTTCTTAAAGAAGCTTTTGCATTAAAAGCATTCCGTTATATTATGATTGTGCTGTTATATTATGATTGTGCTAATTGAATTATGAGAGGTACTGTAGGTGTGCTAATTCATCATCACACTTATTCTATTCTTGGGGGTATTTTAGCTGTGGTACATCTTCAATTTGGGCCTTTTACATCATTAGTAATTTGTAAGTCCCCCCCCCCCAAGAATTTGTTTATCTATTATAATAAGTTGACTCCATTCAGTTACATGACTTGGCCAACAGGAACAGCTATTCACTGTCTTCAGCTACCATAGCATTCACGATAGCTTACATTAGGTTTTTAGTGTATATCTTATAAATTTTATGTTGGCCAGGTCATCTACTAGAGAGAATTAAACACCACAGCTGTTAGAGCCCCTTAGCCCTATGAATTCAGTCTGCGTTTGAGTCTTTTGTTTATAAATCTATTTAAACCAGACATCATCATGTTATAATTGTCAACATATAAGGTTATACACAGCCATTCTACTCTCGATTCCAATAAGTGAACTTAAATGTCTTAAATGTTTTAAATGTTCGTTTTAGACAGTTAAGGGTGATTAGCCTGAAGTGGAAATGTTTTGTTTTTTACTTAAAAGACAGAAGAAAATGGTAAGATAAGGATTAATGCTGTGAAATAATGTACACATTACAGGCAGCTTAGTTACTGATTCCAGCCAGTTTCAGTCTCCATGTAGACATTCTGGCAGGAATCTGGCTGTTTTTAATTAAGTTCTATATTGTGTTGGTAATTAGAAGTATAACTTTTATATTTGACTGTACATGCGAGCTGACCAGTGACCAGGCCCTGACATCACCCACCTGTGAAGGTAAATGTATTACTTTTATATTTTGACTGTGTATGTGAGCTGACCAGTGACCAGGCCCTGACATTACCCACCTGTGAAGGTAAATGTATTACTTTTATATTTTGACTGTGTATGTGAGCTGACCAGTGACCAGGCCCTAACATCACCCACCTGTGAAGGGAATCTCTTTGTATCACCGTTCTGTAGTTTGTTGACTGCCACATTTGTTACATGTCCGTTTGTATGTCCGTTACATTTCATCAGTTTATGTTTCTCATCAAGGTTATTCATATACGACTCGTCGTCATCAGCATGCTTTGTTGCCATACCATTTGATACACCATTACTGATGGCCTTGACCTCTGAACCCTCCTCTAGACCTTCCTTTATGGCTTTAACTTTGTCCTGGAGTGCCAGCTCCTCACACTTCCCGTTTTTGACAGACATGATAAGCTGCACAACCTTGTCATTTCCACATTCTCCTGCAGCAATCTCCATCACTGTCATCAATAAACATAAACTGTAAACTCTGCCAGAAATTACTGTCATTAAAAGTCATAAACAATAAGCTCTCTCAGAATCTAAATAATTTTGATCAAAATCATGGGGGAAAGTGTATTATGATTCTTGAAATACTGAAATAGATTGTTTTGATAAAATGTAGCATCAGATATACAAATGTATTAAACTCTGGTAATAGGAGAGGGGACTGATTTGAGGACAATTACAGTATTTTGTCTTAATCCATTCAGCTCCAACTTCAAACTTTTAGTGTGACAATACTTAAAATTTGGGAAGAATGAACAGTTCTAAATTTGAAAGAGACATTCTGTAACATCAAGGTCTCCGGGGTTGTGATATTGAGGACAGACTTGAGAGAGACATCCTGTATGATGACACTTACCAAAGTCTCCAGGGCTGTGGTACGAGAGACAGATTTGAGAGAGACATCCTTTATGACAAAATTTACCCAAGTCTGCGGGGTACAGTATTACTGTATGCTTTGGTACGCAGGACAGACAGACTTGAGATACACATCCTGTATGATGACACTTACCAAAGTCTCCAGGGCTGTGGTGCGGAGGACAGACAGACTTGAGATACACATCCTGTATGATGACACTTACCAAAGTCTCCAGGGCTGTGGTGCGGAGGACAGACAGACTTGAGACAGACATCCTGTATTACTTACCAAAATCTCTGGGATTGTTAAACGAGGGACAGACAGACGAGAGAAAGAGAAACATCCTGGATGATGACACTTACCAAAGTTTGTAGGGTTGTGGTATGAGGGACAGATTTGAGAGAGATATTTGTTTTGACTTACCAAAGTCTGCGGGGTTGTGGTACGGAGGACAGATTTGAGAGAGACATTCGTTTTGACTTACCAAAGTCTGTAGGGTTGTGGTACAGAGGACAGACAGATTTGAGAGAGACATTTGTTTTGACTTACCAAAGTCTGCGGGGTTGTGGTACGGAGGACAGATTTGAGAGAGGTATCCTTGATGACTTACCAAAGTCTGCGGGGTTGTGGTACGGAGGACAGATTTGAGAGAGACATTCGTTTTGACTTACCAAAGTCTGCGGGGTTGTGGTATGGAGGACAGACAGATTTGAGAGAGACATTCGTTTTGACTTACCAAAGTCTGTAGGGTTGTGGTATGGAGGACAGATTTGAGAGAGACATTTGTTTTGACTTACCAAAGTCTGCGGGGTTGTGGTATGGAGGACAGACAGATTTGAGAGAGACATTCGTTTTGACTTACCAAAGTCTGTAGGGTTGGGGTACGGAGGACAGACAGATTTGAGAGAGACATTCGTTTTGACTTACCAAAGTCTGCGGGGTTGTGGTACGGAGGACAGATTTGAGAGAGATATACTTGATGACTTACCGAAGTCTGCGGGGTTGTGGTACGGAGGACAGATTTGAGAGAGATATCCTTGATGACTTACCAAAGTCTGCGGGGTTGTGGTACGGAGGACAGACAGATTTGAGAGAGACATTCGTTTTGACTTACCAAAGTCTGCGGGGTTGTGGTACGGAGGACAGATTTGAGAGAGACATTCGTTTTGACTTACCAAAGTCTGCGGGGTTGTGGTACGGAGGACAGACAGATTTGAGAGAGACATTCGTTTTGACTTACCAAAGTCTGTAGGGTTGTGGTATGAGGGACAGATTTGAGAGAGACATTCGTTTTGACTTACCAAAGTCTGTAGGGTTGTGGTATGGAGGACAGATTTGAGAGGGACATTCGTTTTGACTTACCAAAGTCTGCGGGGTTGTGGTATGGAGGACAGACAGATTTGAGAGAGATATTTGTTTTGACTTACCAAAGTCTGTAGGGTTGTGGTATGAGGGACAGATTTGAGAGAGACATTTGTTTTGACTTACCAAAGTCTGTAGGGTTGGGGTACGGAGGACAGACAGATTTGAGAGAGACATTCGTTTTGACTTACCAAAGTCTGCGGGGTTGTGGTACGGAGGACAGATTTGAGAGAGACATTCGTTTTGACTTACCAAAGTCTGCGGGGTTGTGGTACGGAGGACAGACAGATTTGAGAGAGACATTCGTTTTGACTTACCAAAGTCTGTAGGGTTGTGGTATGAGGGACAGATTTGAGAGAGACATTCGTTTTGACTTACCAAAGTCTGTAGGGTTGTGGTATGGAGGACAGATTTGAGAGAGACATTCGTTTTGACTTACCAAAGTCTGCGGGGTTGTGGTATGGAGGACAGACAGATTTGAGAGAGATATTTGTTTTGACTTACCAAAGTCTGCGGGGTTGTGGTACGGAGGACAGATTTGAGAGAGATATACTTGATGACTTACCGAAGTCTGCGGGGTTGTGGTACGGAGGACAGATTTGAGAGAGATATCCTTGATGACTTACCAAAGTCTGCGGGGTTGTGGTACGGAGGACAGACAGATTTGAGAGAGACATTCGTTTTGACTTACCAAAGTCTGCGGGGTTGTGGTACGGAGGACAGATTTGAGAGAGACATTCGTTTTGACTTACCAAAGTCTGCGGGGTTGTGGTACGGAGGACAGACAGATTTGAGAGAGACATTCGTTTTGACTTACCAAAGTCTGTAGGGTTGTGGTATGAGGGACAGATTTGAGAGAGACATTCGTTTTGACTTACCAAAGTCTGTAGGGTTGTGGTATGGAGGACAGATTTGAGAGAGACATTCGTTTTGACTTACCAAAGTCTGCGGGGTTGTGGTATGGAGGACAGACAGATTTGAGAGAGATATTTGTTTTGACTTACCAAAGTCTGTAGGGTTGTGGTATGAGGGACAGATTTGAGAGAGACATTTGTTTTGACTTACCAAAGTCTGTAGGGTTGTGGTATGGAGGACAGACAGATTTGAGAGAGACATTTGTTTTGACTTACCAAAGTCTGCGGGGTTGTGGTACGGAGGACAGATTTGAGAGAGACATTCGTTTTGACTTACCAAAGTCTGTAGGGTTGTGGTACGGAGGGCAGACAGATTTGAGAGAGACATTTGTTTTGACTTACCAAAGTCTGCGGGGTTGTGGTACAGAGGACAGATTTGAGAGAGATATTTGTTTTGACTTACCAAAGTCTGTAGGGTTGTGGTATGAGGGACAGATTTGAGAGAGACATTCGTTTTGACTTACCAAAGTCTGCGAGGTTGTGGTACAGAGGACAGATTTGAGAGAGATATTTGTTTTGACTTACCAAAGTCTGCGGGGTTGTGGTACGGAGGACAGATTTGAGACAGACATTTGTTTTGACTTACCAAAGTCTGCGGGGTTGTGGTACGGAGGACAGACAGATTTGAGAGAGACATTTGTTTTGACTTACCAAAGTCTGTAGGGTTGTGGTATGAGGGACAGATTTGAGAGAGACATTTGTTTTGACTTACCAAAGTCTGTAGGGTTGTGGTATGAGGGACAGATTTGAGAGAGACATTTGTTTTGACTCACCAAAGTCAGCGGGGTTGTGGTACGGAGGACAGACACAGCCTTCAGAATTGAAGTAAGGAATGACGTTGTTGATGGTTCCTCTGTATATACAGTTTCCTTCCCCTAACATGTACAGCTACAACACAAAAACACTGGAGATCAGTTTGTGTGTTGTCATCAAGATATGAATTATATGTCATAGTTATAGCATGCAGTCATCTTTTCAGATAATTACTCATCATTTCTACCTACTATAGAAACATGATCAACAAATTTTTACTGTATAGAATATATTTTAGGCACATATATTATTGTAATTAAATATTTTATGTTTTTTGTTATACTTATGCAATCAAACTTTTTATGTTTTGTGGTGTACTTACGTAATCAAATATTTTAGGTTTTTTTTGCAGTACTTACATCATCAAATATTTTAGTGTTTTTTTGCTGTACTTACGTAATCAACATTTTAGGTTTGTTGCTGTACTTACGTAATCAACATTTTAGGATTTGTGTCGTACTTACATCATCAAACATCTCCCATTTTGTGGTGTACTTACGTAATCAAATATTTTAGTTTTTTGTTTTGCTGTACTTACGTAATCAAACATTTTAGGTTTTTTTGCTGTACTTACGTAATCAAACATTTCAAAGAGTTTGGCGCTAGGCTGATGTATGGTACATACAATGGTCCTTCCACCACCGGCCAGAGCCTTCAGTACCGATACACACTGGAAACACGAGGCACTGTCCAGCCCACTGTAGCACAAAGATTAAAATTGACTTTATACACATTTCTGTATCGAAACAATATTTATCAACTGTTTGCTAAATGGTTCAAATATGGATCATAAATGACATGTTTCAATTTGCAGAAATATTTGTGTTGCTGCCTTAATTATCCAGCAATTTTTTTCCTACCGCCTTACATGTACGACTCTCAAGGCAAGATTCTCAAACTGCAAAACACACAGCAAGCCTCGTATCTAAACCTGTCAACTTGAAATATTCTACTGGAAGTTGGGATCCTTCGTACTTGACCCCAAAGGGATAAAATGGTTGAGGTCCACTGATTCCTACCTTGTGGGCTCATCAAAAAACATTATTGGAGGATTGTTGACCAGCTCCAATGCGATGGACAGACGTTTCCGCTGACCGCCCGATAATTTAATGGTCCTTGTCTTCTTTGTTGCCATCAGTCCCAGTGCCTCCAGAATCTCATCAACCTTAATGACAGGTATATAATCAATGTAAACTTTACATAGATACATTGACAGGTATATAATCAATGTAAACTTTACATAGATACATTGACAGGTATATAATCAATTAAACTTTACATAGATACATTGACAGGTATATAATCAATTAAACTTTACATAGATACATTGACAGGTATATAATCGATGTAAACTTTACATAGATACATTGACAGGTATATAATCGATGTAAACTTTACATAGATACATTGACAGGTATATAATCAATTAAACTTTACATAGATACATTGACAGGTATATAATCGATGTAAACTTTACATAGATACATTGACAGGTATATAATCGATGTAAACTTTACATAGATACATTGACAGGTATATAATCAATTAAACTTTACATAGATACATTGACAGGTATATAATCGATGTAAACTTTACATAGATACATACTTATCTCACTATAATCTACATATCTGGGCAGTCTTATTTATAATATTACTTATCTAAGTTTTGCAGTGTTCATTTGGTTGTGACCATGTTGAAGTCAGATGTACCAGTTAACAATCTATGAATTTAATATTGAAACTATCTCAAGGTGACGGGGCTCCATCACCAGTAAAGGAATCTTACACCTGCAGTATTAAATGGACCTCTACATATCCATAATAGTTTCATTGAAGTATTTAAATTTCCTGTTAAACCTTGATTTAACATTATTCATTAATTCTGGGGTTTCATTTTACATATGTTTGCCCTAAAAGTTAAGACACTCAATGTTTGTTATAAAGACTTCTCTCGACATACAAAACAAATATACAAACCAGGTCTTCTTTTTCTTTGAGCGACATCTTCTCGGCGAGTTTGAGGTGGGCAGAGCACATCATGGCCTCCTCTACACTAAGATGGGGAAGGAGGTGATCGTCTTGCATGATGTAGCACGAGTTTTTACGGAATCGACGTAAGTCGCGGTCGTGGCCATTGACCTGGATCTGACCGGTGATATTCTTTGTCCTGTTCAATGATTCACAGAACAGGTTATAGTTATCAGGCATGGTATATTTTATTTACTGTTAACTAATTATGTTTTTGTAGCTTGTTTTCACAATTTCACAAAGAAAGAACTGTTTTAAATTATGACTGGCTCATACATGGACAGTACATGTTATTTTCTATGGCAAATACTGTGATTATACTATCATATTTTTGCTTGTCAAGTTAAAATTTCATATTGTCCTATTGAATGAGATATTAAAAATATGAACGCACACAGTATACAGTCAGACAGTAATCTTTTCCCTTTATACCACAGCTTTTATAAATGTGTGTAGCAAGACAAAATACATCCCCATGCATCACCTTGCATTAACAAACCATTATACATGGATTGACCTTCTCAACAGTTGATTCAGTTGTGACCTAATTGACCTGAATTACATGAAATAAACAGTACATTTCTCAAGCAAATTTGCCTCATTGGGTTATTTTCAAATAATCTGATTCTGATTTTGTAAAAAATTCATTGTGGAAATGTAACTAATGGAAAACCTGGAGGAAAAACATGTTCAGTTTTACCCGTATTTTTCAACCTCATTACAGAAGAACTGACAGGTTCCCTTAAATCGAAACCCTTACCTGTATCCTGCAAGTATGTTCATCAGGGAGGATTTACCAGCTCCCGAGGGACCCATGATGGCCGTCAAGTTCCCTGCATTGAACTGTCCTGACACATTCTTTAATATAACTTTTTCATCTGAAAATTAGAAAATACACAGTTAATTATAAAACTCAAATTAAAAAACATAAAACATTTGTAGCTATCATGCTCATTATTTACCCTGTCAAGTTATCTTAAAATAATATTTTTAAAGCATCACTGATTTAATTATGTTTTATTGCTTTACATTTTCCAAAATGGGGTGATGGGTACAAACAGTAGTTAAATCATAATATATGGAATAATACAGCATAAGAGTGTATATATCAATATAAACCTTAAACTGCACATGCATGCCTTGCAGTGTGGCATTTATAGGTGATATAAATGACATATTTTTGCAGGCAAACAGTCACTATATCAACTTAGCAGACCAACAAATACCAGATGGTTGTGTTTTTGTATGATTGGAAACCTAGCCTCATAATTTGAATTTTATATAACATTATCATTTTTGCCATCTATTTTAACTATTTATATAATAATGCAAAATAGAAAGACAAAAATATTCCGACTAAAGGACATTCACATGTATTTTCTTTCTTTCTCACTTTTATTGAACCTATAGAAACATATTTGTTGGTAGTTTTATGAAGTGTACAACAGAAAAATATATTGATTTCTCTAGATAAGGATATAATAACTTGTATCATGGTTTCATCAGATGATCAATAGTATAGCTTAGAATTAATCAAGAGTTCCAAAACAAGTACATGGGACACGAGAAAAGCTGCCAAACAAATATAAAATTCTCTCCAAATTAAGTCATTTTGCTGATTACATGAGAAAAATAGCAAGCAAACAGTCAAAATCCACCTCTATGAAGCCTCTTTTTCTTTTTGAGGAATCGAACAGCTAATCAAGATTAAAGCATAAGACTTATTTTAAATAGTAATTTTAATATATGTTCTAGCGACATGAGCCAGTCTAGAATCAACCTATCTAAAGAATCAGTTTTAATTTAAAATGACACTACATATGTAATTACTGATATATGATCAGACGCTGTGTATTATATACACATGAATACCACTGGGACAGGCTGTTTTGGACTTTGATTTATACAATTGAAGGGGTAGACTCAATGACTGGTATTGTGCACTATATCTGTACTAAATATAGGTCTCCATGTACCATAGGATTGGTGATATACTGTTGTATATGTTAACATGTACAGTACAGACTACTGTGTGTACCACATATACCTATATGTGTAGTTAACCAATATACTGGCTACCAGAGTTCTATGAACCCTTTATAACAAATTAAATGAGTGTTTAAGTGTCATCCCCAAACTGGTGTCATCATATTTGGACCATATATCTACTTCTAAATCTGCTAACAGGTTTAATTGTGAAATGGCATATGCATAATTATTGACATATTTTTTCTTCCCTGAAATTTGTTAATTGATATACCGGTATTTGAATTCTTATAATTATAGATTGAAGGGTCTTTTCGAAACCTTGTGCCATGATAATTGATACTGGTTATATATATTGGCCTATATAAAGTCATAGTTGTTGACAAGATATACTTATATACTTTCAAATTAAATCAGCTAGATTGTTTAATTGTGAAATGACAAAGATTTTATTATTTGGGTGTAATTATATTAACATCCATGAAAATTGTCAATTGACATTTGAATGCTTAGATTCAAGGGTCATCTCAAAACTTTGTGTCATCATGATATACTGGATAATTATTCAGTGGATACAGGGCATCCAGTAGACCCTTGAGAGTATGTTTTTGACTCCCGAAAATGAGATCTGACTCTTGGGTTTTTAAGGGACATGTCTATTTGACATATGTTTTGACCCTTCAGATTTCTCAGAAATAGTTATTTGATATCTGAAATTACTAAAAGTCAAGGGTCAACTGGATGCCCTGTGGATATAGGCCTTGATATAGTTGTTAACAGAATTGTGATTTGGTGCAATTTTTATGATTGGCCACATGACTACTCTTATAAATGTATACTGTAAAAGTGGAAATGTTGGCATCATAGAAATTTTTGCTTATTTTGCTATCAATAAAATCTCAGCAAAATTATCCACACGTGAACATATCAACATGTGAAAAATATATATTGACTATCAAATATTTCCGCCAAATAAACCAAAATCCAAGACACAAGGCAAGTTCCCAGTGGTAAACCATGTCGGCATTCAAGTGTCATGTTGTCTGGTTAACTTGTACTTAAATATTCATGCCAAGTGATATTGCAGTGCAAAAATATATTTTCAGTTGACTGTGATCACCCGATTGTGGTTACACACTTGTATCAGTTACTGTTTATTTCTATTTTCAACACACCAGGACCATTTCATTATAACATACCCAGTATACGAATTAAGACTACATATATAATATACAGCGAATTACTTCAGCATCTGAATCAAGGTTTAGAGCCAAGAGGCATAGGATATTCCTGTTTTGGTATTTTAAATCCTTACTGAGCGACTTTCCATAATGAAGTCAAGTTTAGCTGAAGGCTTTTTGGTTGGGGTTATTATTGTTTAAGTCATATCATGCTAAGATTGGTAAGGACGGCCTCCCGTGTGAGCAACATGCATATTTTTGTTTTTGGAGGCTGCAGTATGTTATATCTCTATATATCTCCTTGTGATAGTTTGGCTGTAGACACATTTGACAATGTCAAGTTGCTCCAGAAACAAATAATACTGAATCTCAGTACTTTGGGGTCACAATCTGCATCAGCAAGTTGTGGTGTCTTCGTTTTCAAACACAATATTGTGCCAGTCAAACCAACATAAATAAGATATTTTTAGATCTGATGTACATGTATGTGTATTCATATAGCATGGATGAAAGCATTTTTCAAGACAGGCTTCAGGAATCTGTTATATCAATGTCTTTTTACAATTACAAATTTAAGGTCAAGGTCATACATTGGCCTCAATTTAGTATATGTAGCATAATGTGCGATATAGTGATGTCCCTACATCAAACAATCGCTGCTCTGGAAATCTGCAGTAGATCATACGGCATGAGCTTACAGAGGATTAAGGATATGTAATAACATGAGCAAATAAAACAGGAGAATGCTACCAACTGAGCCTAAAATAACTGATCACAGAGTTTGTGTTAAAGTCGTCCCAGCTAGATCCTTCGGAAGTATAGAAAATAACAAATTTTGGGAGTGTTGCTTTCAAACTAAAGACAGAACATATCCATCAATACCAAACGGAAACTGTGATCAGATATGGCCATCTGGTATACCTTTAAATATTTAATCTATTATGATGAATAAATCATATTTGACCTATATCTATTATGTATATGTACACTATACGCTGTAATATCTACACCCGAACATCAGGTCGATAACCTAAATCTGTTTGGATAGTTGGGAGAGTTGATTACATTGTAAAGATATAACTATTTATACTACATAAACATACGATCATCAGTTAATGCTGTCTGATCAGTTTCTGTGGCCTGATGATCACACGCTGAAGGCCAAATATATCAGGAGCTATGTATAATTTAAAACAGAAATCTGAAATAGATTCAACAATTTAAAAAAAATTCAAGAAACACTTGTACTGTTGTTTAAAATTTATACTAATCCAGGCATTTTTCTGGGGGCTTTTTGGGGCCGTTAATGGACCCCATTCCCAATCAAAATTATTTCACATTTAAGCAAAATTCCCAAAATTTGCAGTTTACTCCTAAAAAAAAATCTTTCCAATTCACCAATTTTCTTCCCAAAATTAGACAAAAAGGCCCTTTCCTAAACCTGTGAGAAAAAAGCCCTGTAATCTTGACCGACCCATTAATGGAAATACATGATAATGTCCCTTATTACACCATTGTAATGTGCTTGTTTAAATTTTCAACAAGTAAAACATTCTGCAGCACAATGTGGTATACTGGTAATAAAAAAATAGGCTCATTACACAATCCTTTATACACTGGTGTATACGTAATATATGGTCACATTGTTTATTTATTTTCAAAGATATGTAATAACTTTGGTACTTAACCATTGTCACTTAGTCCAGACAGACATAAGTGTGAAAGTGGTAGGTATACGTATGTGTCAGCTTTAAACATGTCATCACTGCCTACATAGTACAGATGATGTCACATTACATACTATATATACATGTAATCTGACAAAGTGGGTAAATTTGAACACTATTCAGGGCTTTTTCTGAGGGCTGTTTGGGGCCGTTAATAGGCCCCATTCCCAATTGGAATCTTTTTATTTTAAAGCCAAATTACCAAAATTTACTCCTGAAAAAATCTTTCCCAATTCACCAATTTTCTTCCCAAAATGAGACAGAAATCCCCTTCCCAAACCAGTGAGAAAAAGTCCTGCTATTTTCCGAGTAAACCATGCAGTCCATAAACTATAGTGGCTATAAAACCTAGCAATAACTACTAGTATCTGAAGAATGTACTATATTATATAGCTTGGAACCAGTTATATAAGAAATTACCAATGATTACATTCAAACTTAAGTTCCAGATACTGTGAGGCCTCCAAGGAATGACAAGTAATTCAAAGCATTAACAATTTCTTTAAATTAGTATTTTTCATTACCTGTCATATCTTATTGCCAATTTTCTTGTAAACATTTTTTCTTTCAAAACACCAATGACTTTTCTATTCCAGACTGACACCAGGTGTGAAAGTGGAAAGCATGGTCTTTTTCCTTGCTGTGGGGCAAGTTCCATCAATATTCTTAATCTTCCTTTGCTTAAAATTTTCCATAGGAAAGCATTGCAGAATTTCATTCAGGAATGTTCATTAACTAAGTTTTTTCCTTGTATTTGTGCAGTGCTTTCCTATGGAGACTTTTAAGAAATCTCCTTTAGTTAAGGAACATCATTGAAACTGTGTGGGGACAACCTGGTAGGAATTGCTATAATAACCTTAGTAGAAATACTATTGTAACAGAGCGCAGGATTAATTAAATTTTTATCACTGCCTCCGCTAGGGATAGAACCAGGGACCTCTGACTTACTAGTCTTACACTCAACCGATGGAGCTAAAGAGAAGATCTCTCTAGCCGAGTGGTATATTGTGGCTAGTATTTACCAGGGTTACACTGGTGTAAGAGAGATATGCTAGTCTTTTAGCTCAAGTCCCTTGCAGCGAGTGCTGGATATTTTCCATCAGTCCTTGTTCAGATGTAAAAATTGGTATGGGATCTACTCCACTATGTTGTGAGCTCTGAGTTCTTTAAATTGGTTTCCTCTCTGTGATCATTTGTATGCTTCCATATGGGCCAACATAAGGGTGACGAATATTTGTGATATAACTTGTTGACATTTTTAGACAAGACGCCTTTTAGTGACCAACATTGGTTTGTGACAAAATTATAAATAATGAATGTCCGAGTGTGTCACTTATAGAAGCTTTATCGACCACAACAGAAAATATGTTGTGGGTGAAACAGTCAAAATCCTTCAGACTTCTCTCTACAAAAGATTTGAACATAACTTCTATCTATATTGAATTAAGGTTACCGATACAGTGTATTGAAGACAGTTTTTTCAAAGCGAACACCGTGCATCTTAACATATTATAACCCCCTAGAGTTTATCATCACTCCCCAGGCAACCCCCATCACAGCGCCCCCCCCCCCCCCCCCCCCCCCCCCCCCTCCCACTTCCTGCAACACCTGCTGCCCTAATACCTACAGCCTTACAGGTGCCAGTGTTACATGCTGTTATTGGGTAACCGTTTATACCTTTATGACGTCCTTGTTTCACACTGTAAACCAGATCTGTGAACTCGATGTTTACAGCCTTCCGTTCAGAAATATTAGCAAATTGACAATTCTCAAATCTGTTGATATCCTTCGACGACGAATCATTGTCTGAAGATGAAGATTTTCGGCTGCTCATACAGCCATCGTTAATTCCTACAGGTAAAGGAATGTGTGAATGTGTACACAATAATTCTGCCATGGCTGTCACGTCCTATATTCTCAAAAATATCCTGTTATTTTCGCCACAGATACGTCGCCATTTTCCCGTATTATTCTTTGTCCTTCATTACCCCGAGAGGCAGACCAATCAGAAATCTCCAAAATGGATTAGTCGAAATTTACGAAGGGGCGAAGGTTCAATCAAATAATAATAATATTTATCAAATAGTAATTTTTTGCTCTTGAAATACATTAGAACAGAATGATATTTTCTACATTCATTATTTGAAAGACCTTTTTTAACGATAACAGATATCCGTAGCTACAATCAGTAACTAAATACAACGTAAATATCGCCCACCCCTGCTCACATTAGTACACCGGAAGTAAACAAATAACCATGTGACCTATATATACACGTTGCCTCAGTGTAGACTTGTTAAAGTTTTATTCAAAGGCAATATATTTTAACCAACACGTAATTTATTCCAATTTTTTATCATTTGATAAAAAGAGGCCTAATGGACCTGCATTGCTGAACTGATTTTAATATGACAATTCAAAGATTAGAACTGCTAGGCCTATTAGATCAAGATCTATTTCAATATATTTTACTATATATATAATCAGAATGGTAAATATTATAATAAATTTCTTATCGCTAGCATTGATGCTGAAAATTGTGAACCAACGTAAATAATCAATTTATAAGAAGCTTTGGTAGTAGTTAAAGACTAGTAAATGAAACAACCAGGAACCGTTTAGTCTTTATAAATGTGTACGAGTTATCTCCCTTGTCATGTAATATCGTGTGCCATGTCAAAGTGAACTATTTCCATCTCGCTTTTTAATCCCAGCCTCTAAAGTAAATTTCTGGAAATATTTATTATGATTAAGACATTCTTCCAAAAGAAGAAGGAAAAAAAATCAACATTGAAATATTTTTACACAATGAACTGTGTGTAGTAAGCCTAACCCGATACATATTGCATTATAATTTATCTTTTGTTGGTTGGAATGGTGGTTATTAATATACATTAATAAGAAAAGGTGACCGTGTCAGTCATTATGGCAATCTAGATTTTTTAATTTAAACAGCTGCATGCATATTCTGACATGTTCCTGAACATTCCTGTGAAGTTTCCTGAAAATCGGTCCATATGTTTAAGACAAGTTGTCATGAAAAGAAACAAGAGGCCCATATAGGCCTTAACGGTCACCTGAGATTTGAAATATTTCAGTTAATTTAATTGACCCTTTTTAGTCCCGCCCATCAGCCCCTAGGGGTCAGTCAGGGCCAACATATGCATACTATCAACATTTCTTCCCATGCTGAAAAGGTTAACCAAATTAGAATGAATTCCAATAGAAATCAAACAAATCATAGTCAAAAATGTGAGTTCCCACCACAAACTATAGTAAAATTTACCCCCTCCCTAGGGGCAAATGTGTGACCCCAGCGTCATAAAATTCATAATTTTAGTAAAGCACCTTAAGACCCTTCTATCTATAAAGAGTATTTTATTCTACCTTATTTCCGTCTTCAGAAGAAGATTTTTGAAATTTCAGTCAATTTGGCCCTTTTTAGCCGCGCCCATCAGCCCCTGGGGGTCAGTCAGGGCCAACATGTGCATGCCATCAAACTGTCATCCCATGCTGATAATGTTTACCAAATTAGAATGAATTCCAATAGAAATCAAACAAATAAAAATCAAAAATGTGATTTCCCTATATAAACTATAGTAAAGTTTACCCCCTCCCCAGGGGAAAACGTGAGACCCCTGGGTCATGAAATTTACAATTTTGGTAAAGCACCTTAAGACCCTTCCATCTATGAAGAGTGTTTAATTCCACCATATCTGAGAGTAGAGAAGAAGATTTTTGAAGTTTTAGTCAATTTGACCCTTTTAAGCCCCGTCCCTCAGGCCCCTGGGGGTGGGGACCATATAATTTACAATTTTGGTTGACCTTTACCAATAGAAGCTTCCTGCCAAATTTTATGGAATTTGGTTTAGATGTTTTGGAGAAGAAGTCAAAAATGTAAACTGTTTACGGACGCACGACGCACGACGATGGACAAAAGGCGATTAGAATAGGTCACTTGAGACTTTGTCTCAGGTGAAAAAAAAACTACTGATAGTGACCAGTAACCATGGGAAGATTTTAGAATTTAAGCATTTGTTTGCATATCTACGCATGGTCCTTTATAATTGTGTAAAGTTTCATTGGAATCGACCAACCAGTTTAGTAGGGGTTGACAGGAAAAACTGGAAGTTATGGCTCTTACTGGAAAACCTGTTTATAGTGAACAGTTACCATAATTTTTTGAAAAAAAAAGAAACAAGAGGCCCATAGGGCATGTGTCGCTCACCTGGTTGGATTTGACCAAACAATAATTTTTTTTTATAATTCATTTTTTATTTTGAAATCATGGTGTATAATACATATACACGTATTATTACATACACATAACACACAGCGACAATATTACATTAATGTTCATATTTTTTTTCAATTGCATTCTCATTCACTCAGAGTACATATATACCGGGTATATATTCCTACATACACACATATATCCTCACATATAACATTTTAAAACTTATTCATTGTATCAATATTCATATTCATTTATTGTTTCATTCACACCCATACACCCATGCATACATACTAGTGTATCCACTCTCACACT
Source organism: Pecten maximus (assembly GCF_902652985.1). NCBI lineage: Eukaryota > Metazoa > Mollusca > Bivalvia > Pectinida > Pectinidae > Pecten > Pecten maximus. The sequence continues at coordinate 8,609,035 of NC_047027.1, read as the reverse complement.
GAAACATAACATATTTAAAAGAAGGGAAGAAGGGGAGGAGGAGGAAAGAAAGAAAAAATAGTGATAGAAACAAAGATAATAGTTACGGTTAATTTGAATACATGTACATAGAGTAAATTATTTATTTCTGTAGAGAGATAGAAATGAAAAGAGTTTCCTTTAGGGTAGAGATGTGGGGAGTAATATTCATAATGGCATAGCTTTAGTTACAAAAAGAATATAAAAGTGTTTGTAAACTGTCAGGAATTAGTTTTGGCTATTAAATATCAAGACGAATACAGTTTTTCCATTTACACCAAGTATTCGTGAATTTTGCTTTGAAAAAATCAAAGTAAAAAAAAATATAAATGTATTGTTTGATGATAAGAATTACTATATTATCAACTGTTGCATTAATACTATTGTTTGTGAGTCCAAAAAGAAAAGACTGTTTGTTTATTATCCCCTCGCGACGAAAGTCGGGGAGGGGATATAGCGTTCCGTTCGTACGTAAGTACGTACGTACGTATGTTCACTTTTTGTCAGCGCTCTTGCGACTTCATTTTTGAACGGATTCTGACCAAACTTCATATACGGGCCCAGCATGGGAATACCTCGAACGAGTTCGTGTTTCAGGGTGCCAAGGCCAAGGTCAAGGTCACCGTAACTATTTATAGAAAATCTTTGTCAGCACTCTTGCAACTTCATTTCTGAACGGATCCTGACCAAACTTCATATATGGGTCCAGCATGGGAATACCTCGAACGAGTTCGTTCTTTAGGGTGCCAAGGTCAAAGTCAAGGTCAGCGTTACTATTTATAGAAAATCTTTGTCAGCGCTCTTGCAACTTCATTTCTGAACGGATCCTGACCAAACTTCATATATGGGTCCAGCATGGGAATACGTCGAACCAGTTCGTGTTTTAGGGCGCCAAGGTCAAAGTCAAGGTCAGCGTTACTATTTATAGAAAATCTTTGTCAGCGCTCTTGCAACTTCATTTCTGAACGGATCCTGACCAAACTTCATATATGGGTCCAGCATGGGAATACGTCGAACCAGTTCGTGTTTTAGGGCGCAAAGGTCAAGGCCAATGTCACAGTTACTATTTATAGAAAATCTTTGTCAGCGCTGTAATGCGACTTCATTTTTGAACGGACCCTGACCAAACTTCATATATGGGTCAAGCATGGCAATACCTCAAACAAGTTCGTGTTTCAGGGCGCCAAGGTTAAGGTCAAGGTCATCGTTACTATTTATAGAAAATCTTTGTCAGCGTTGTTGCGACTTCATATTTGAATGGATCCTGACCAAACTTCATATATTGGCCCAGCATGGCAATACCTCGAACGCGTCACCGCTCTTGCGACTTCATTTTTAAACGGGTTCTGACCAAACTTCATATATGGGTCCAGCATGGGAATACCTTGAACGTGTCACGGATTTGAACGGATTCTGAATTTGCAGGTAAGTTGGTTTTAGTTTTTGCCATACATATTTCCCTTTATCATAACTATTCCCTATTCTCGTTTTTTGTGACACCAATGAAAATTTGCATCTACATTTAAAAAATTAGTACAGAAATGTAATAAACTGAGATGTTTTGCTAATATATTTTAAATTATGCTTTCGTTCTATTTTATATTTTACATCTTTTAGTACATATATATATTTTGCTCACGATGCAAGTTTTCATTTTAGTGATCTGCCTCCTTGTGGTGGTGCTGGTAACATCATATAACCTGATCATTATGCACTAACTTAATGCATGTAGCAAACATAGTTGTTGTAGCCAGTACACAAATTCATTACACAGTGTGGGCATTTATTAAATACACTGCATTGTCAAAAATCACATCATACATTAGGTATACATTCAGTGCATAGTTGTCTGCTTATTTGATGGCTAAAGGACCACACCCCGTGATTTAGGCATCAAATTTGAGCAGCGTTTCTTTTTTCCAGATTCAACATGGATATACAGGAGAATATAAGAAACATTAAGACATATTCAGATGCAATTATTGGACTTCACACGAGGTTTGAAAAGGGGTGCCCTAACAAAATCAAAGCTGACAGAAGAGGTCATGGGTCTTTCACAGCAGATATCAGAACAGACGGACATAAAAAAAAAAATGTGTCGGATGAAGTCAACAAGAAAGACCGTAAAATCAAAGAACTGGTTAAATACAATAACACACTTACAACAAGCTAGGAGCTTCACCGACTCACCGATGTTGTGTACTCCCAGTCCTGGGGCCTCTAGGAGCTTTACCGACTCACCGATGTTGTGTACTCCCAGTCCTGGGGCCTCTAGGAGCTTTACCGACTCACCGATGTTGTGTACTCCCAGTCCTGGGGCCTCTAGGAGCTTCACCGACTCACCGATGTTGTGTACTCCCAATCCTGGGGCTTCTGGGAGCTTTATCGACTCACCGATGTTGTGCACTCCCAATCCTGGGGCTTCTGGGAGCTTTACCGACTCACCGATGTTGTGTACTCCCAATCCTGGGGCTTCTGGGAGCTTTACCGACTCACCGATGTTGTGTACTCCCAGTCCTGGGGCCTCTAGGAGCTTCAGCGACTCACCGATGTTGTGTACTCCCAGTCCTGGGGCTTCTGGGAGCTTTACCGACTCACCGATGTTGTGTACTCCCAATCCTGGGGCCTCTAGGAGCTTCACCGACTATTGTATCTCCACAGCTGTTGTGTACTCCCGGTCCTGAGTCCTCTGGGAGCAGACCAGAAAGTCCTAGCCATGGTCAGTCTCCTTCCAAGGTGTCCGAGGATGTTGACATCACAAAGAGACAAAAAACAGCTTAGATGTCAGCTGTTGCTCCATTTCTCAATGCAGAGAACAACCTTAGGGTTTCTCAATAAGCTTTATGCTAATTGTGTCAATACATAACAATCGTTCTGTATAATTACTTAAAAATTATTTACATTTTGTACATGTAAAATGTTTATCATCAGAATAATTATGTAGGCATCTTGTTCCCCCAATTTTGTGGCAGACATTCTGAACATTCTGAGAGCTTCATGTCATTTGTTTACGTTACACATGTGAACTGTATGGTTGCTTTTTATATATCATTAGAAAAATTATACTTGTTACTCATTTTCATTGTACATTGATTTTGGAATTAAAACCACCCCAGGGCACCTATCATAGCTAACAGAAAATTGAGATTTGAAAAATTATAGCTTCATGTATATACATTGTATATATATATAGCTCAATTGGCAAAGTGTGCTCGACCTGTTCAAATCATATATAAATATAAGTACTTTCATTTAATTTCTACCTTAATTATTTTTTAGATGGTTTGGTTTGATTTATTTTGTTTAACGTCCTATTAACAGCTAAGGTCCTTTAAGGACGGCCTCCCGTGCGTGCGACATGTATGCGTGTGGTGAGTGCGTATGTGTGTTTTGGGAGGATGCGGTATGTTCGTGTTAAGTCTCCTTGTGATAGGCCGGAACTTTTGCCGATTTAAAGTGCTACCTCACTGAAGCATACTGCCGAAGACACCCAGCAGCACACCCCACCCGGTCACATTATACTGACAACGGGCCAACCAGAATGAAGTAACGTAATTGGTAAAAATTTAGATGACACTGATCCTTACATATATTTATTTGCATTCTATAAACTTATACTTCATTATTCTAGCCTGAGCTAGTGAAATTTAAATATATGGACTAGTAAAATTGTGAATGAATAGCCGGACTGACTAGTGGTTTTTGTCTCCCATTCGACGATACAAAGGTATTGCTTTTCCGACCAGGGCAGCATCAACATTTGTGTTAAAGTCCACTTCTGACAGTGTTATTGCTATCCGATTGAGGTGAGGTTACTACGATGGCCGATAGCAGCCGTCACAAAACAACTACAATTTACTACATTTATGTACATGTACACTTTTTAAAAACTGTACATGTACACAAAACTACAAGTGCCATTAACATTCCTTAGAATCCTTACCGGGTCAACTCGGTGTGAAATTTTGCACATGTCTGATATGGCGGTAAATAAACGAGGAGGCCAAACCAGATTCCTGAGCCGTTACACCATGTTAGAAAATTACTCGGGACAACACCTGGATTGTTCAAACATGTAAGTAATGATAAGGTGAAATGCTATTTATGTTGTTTGTTTGTTAAAAAACATAAACAGGGTTTAAAGATTGATGTTTTTATGATAAACACTGCTTCTTTGTTTACTGAACTTAACGAGATACCTTAATGCTATGGTATTAGGAACAACAATCATGTATGTATTTCTAGTGAGGAAAGATAACTTCAACCCACTAGTACATGTATCTATTGGTATTTTCTTTTGTGTTTTGTGGAGACATTTGTAACTAAATATCATATTACGTTACATACGTACCCCGTAGGTCACACCACATTCATATAAGATGTGCAGAAGAAAAAGTTGCGACGGTGATTATGTTTCCTGTACCTGAGGATGGTAATCTAACGATGGATGATTTGAGTAAGTTAAGTTTCAAAATAACATGTCATTAATATGCTTATCATTGCGTCAACATTGATTTCATAGTACTAATGTGTCGTTTATCAATACTTTTAAAACTGATTTCGTATTAAGATCTTTGTGTTGTAAAGTCATCGTTTTGCGAGGTCTAAGTTCAAACTATCTTTGGTATCTATCACCTTTTCTCATACATCCACTAATTATTGTGATTACAGCCATGGGACTTCACACTCGTGAGGCTGCCCAACAGAAACGGCTTGACATTAGCATTCACAGCACTTTTTGCCGTGTGGACTCCCCGGGGGTCACATGTACTTGTTTATATATATCTTCAAAAATTGGAATATCCCTTATTACTTACAAGTTTATTTATTAATCGGATTTATTTGGTTAACGACCTATCAACAGTTAAGGTAACGTACTTCCCCTATGAACGTCATGTGTGTGGAGTTATGGGAGACACATAATTTTCAGATTCAATTACAGATGGGAATACATGTTTCCCCCCTTTAACTCTTTTGTCATTTGTTGTTATAAATTATATCGTTATCATACCCTATTTGATCGCATAGACTTTCAAAATGCATTCTCTCATAACTCAAATTATAAATGCATTGCTAGTATATTGATTAAAATTCATTGATACTGTTTTATTTATTCATAGTTCAATTTCACACAAAATGTTTGATTAAGACATAAAACCCAATCTTGTAAACGAGACTGACATTTTATCAATGCATGATTGCTTTTTAAAGCGAGACGTTAAACACAATTAAAAGTTTCAGTATCCATCACAGGTTCATACATTCTATGTGTCAACATGTTTTTCAATGTATTCCATTCATATATAGGATGCATAGTTAACTTACCACTTTATTTTCAAATTTCATTTTGTTTCTTGTTTTTTTTTTTAATATATATATAATTTTCGAGGAGAGAGTTGCTAAAAGTTGTTAAACTTGTAACCAATTGATCAGTTAATACCTATAAGATATGTTTAAATCGACCTCAAAACCCAGTTGTTACAAGGAAATCATCAAACAGTTCAAGATAAAAATTCCATCTTAATCACATGCTAGCGGTGCTCGATATTTTTTCTCATTTTTCACGTGTTCAAGAAGGTAAAGAAGTAGAGCGAAATTTTATGTATTTGTCGTATTTTCTAGGAAGTGCTTTTCCAAGCCTCACCTCACTGAGATATATAGACAACGGCGAGGAGCAGCAACATCACATAATTTGCCGGAATGATATATTTGTCGAACCAGCTGGGGGATGGAAGATGCATGGCCGAATCTTTCTTGCCGTAAATCAGCTTTCCGGTGAGTTTACGTTGCATTTAAATCTTATGTACCTTACATGACTAGATACCTTGAGAAACTTTGCAAATATACAGGTCGGTGACAGATATGGAACACATTTGTCTTTCACCGAGACTGCCAGGGTTCGATTCCTTGTTCGGGCGTGACTAGGAATTGGGGTCACTTTCCTAACCAAGATATTACCCTGGGTAATCCGGATGTTTCGGCATTATGTCCCCTCGCTCGCTTCCTTTCGGGCCAACAAACGAGGCTTAATTTTTTCGCTATTGTTGTTAAAATTAATGAAGTTTGTCTTAAAATAAACACATCATGTATGTCTTCAGGTAATAGTGGTGCACGATTCGGACTGCTCGAATCATACAGAAATCAATTGGCAACGAGAGAAAGAAATTCCAACACGTCATCAAGAAGAAAAACGACAGCCACGAAAAGAAACGAATCGACAACAGCAATGGTATATTTTTTATTTCGAGTATGGCGAAATCAATAAGGCCCTCCAGTAATACGTTGCTCATGCGGACATTTCATTTCTTTTACGTTGTCATGTCGACAGAATACATAGAAAATTTAAGGAAATTATATATCCAAGAATAAAATTTAATTATCAATTCAGATAGATTCTTCAACCGGAATTAAATCATTTTCCTTAAAATAAAATCATTTACATATATGCATGCTAATATATTGAATTCTATATATCTTAGATGGTGTTCGTATGAATAAAATTAATATCGTATTATTAAGTTGACTTCTGCTTAATTATATTCTATTATTTCATTTTACGTGCAACGTTTTCCCCTTCATTTCTTTTGTAGATGACAATAGGTCACGGACAGTTTAAGGCAGGGAGGTTTACAAAAATCACAAGCAGTAACTTATCTGGGTGTGGAGGTATCGTGGCAGTAGGCCCTTGCGAGAAGAAAGGTAACACCAGTGAAGAATTAAAGAACCTGGCATTTATGAAGTTTCAACAACTGAACAGTTCTTTCCGTCGGAAATACACGAGCAGTAAACAGTTCATGCTGTTATATCCAGATGGTTCGCCAGTAGCAAAACTTCCTGATAACTCAGAGGAATTCTCCATAGAAGGTTATCGTAATTGTATCGACCCCACGAAGAGATTCGATAGATTGCGTTTATACATCTGTGCAGCAGGTAAGATGATTTTAATTTCAGGGAGAAAATATATTTACCCGCCATAATAGGACAACATTAAAATTTATCAACCATTCATCGTCAATATATGTTATTGACCTTTAAATCCCAATAATGCTCATCTAAGTATCACATTCTGTTATATATGTGTGAAAAAGGTTGAACAAGAAACAGACTTAAAGACTGTATAGTTTATTCCAAAACAAATTAATGTTAATTTAGGTACAGTTATAGTACATATAAGGTATATTCAATGTCAGAAGTAGACTAGAGCAATTAATAGAATAGTAAAGAGTGGTTTTAGGTATGATATGTGTATGGGTGTGTGTGAAAGAGGGGGGAGCGGGGGTAGGGGAGGCTTTAAGGGGATTGTGTGAGTCATTATGAAAAATGCATTATCGTTTTTATTAGGTTCCAAGGGACAGGGACAGCAGACAATAAAAATCACCTACTTTTTGTATCAATCAGTTTTTGAAGTGTACTTCAGCTATTAAATCGACAGTATGACAAAAAGGAAGCTAATGTTTCCATTAATGGTCGGACTCGGATTCATTTACATCATCAGATCAATAGCCGTCTAATCTCAACACCTTTCAATTCCAAATCATTTAACAGACAACTATATCGTTGTGTTTAATGTAGCTATATGAAAAGCCTTTCCAGTCTCGTTTGTTGGATTATTTAATGACAGTAATAAGTATAGTGCATCAGGCGTGAAGATTATATCTTGGCTTGCTTTCCTATATGTATATTATGGGTTGGTGGTAATACTTTGATAATTAAGCCGTGATATTTACATATTATGTTGAAAGTATGTAGGGGACTGCAAAATTGATATTTTGTGAAGGATTACTAGTATATATAATAGATATGTGTGCATCTTTTTTTTTCAAATTAAAATAACACAGGTAACTTCCATGCTAATCAACCAATAGAGCTTTGGACTTCCACTTCCTCGGACGAGGACCTACCAACACTTCGGACACCAACAAGTAGAGAACCAACGTCAGATTCGAATGTTGGAACATCATCAATAAGTGATGAGGATGATGATGAGGATGATACCATTCCTTTGTCTGTGGAGGTAACATTCCACTATGGGGATACCGAATTTGTAGAGACATTCCTCAATAACGCAAGCGGATCGGTAAGTTCAATGTATATTTACTAATGCCCGAAATACTTGTATGGCCGATAATATCGACACAGTCATAGTCATAAAGAGAAGGGCCTATTTCCAGTGCCAATACTAGAGTTATTATTGTGATTCAATTTTAAGCTGTCGACACTATATTTGCGAACAAACTTATACAATCGTTAGCCGATTAGCCGTTGTGTGTTATAATGCATCAGCCGCAGTGTAGCTGGACCTTTTACCCCCCCCCCCCCCCCCCACACACCTCCTCAGCCCCTCCCCTTTCATCCCCAGCATTCCCCTCATCACCGGCAGCACTAATTTAAGTCGGCCTATCGCGTTTGAACCAGGCGTACTAGGTTTTTCGGAATCACCTATGACACTAGCCTTTCCCTTCCTGGTAATAAATCAAAGGAAAGCGGACTGCTACATGAGCGTAGGCCTCTCCTGTTCCCCCTACACAATTGCCTTACAATAGTCATTCATTCGCTGGGCGTGCTGTAAAAGTTAGATAATTTTGTAGTCATGATATTTAATTTTAATGTCCGGTAGAAAAGCATGATTTCTGTATATTAATCATCCAATATAAGAAACAGTTCAAGTAACATAATAAGAAAATGATCATGATTAGTTCAAATTAGTACAAATTTTAATTGGATTCAAGAAATAATGTGCAATTTGAATATTATCCAAGAACTATCCAAGACCAAAGACCAGATTTTTTTTAACATGCCATATGAAACAGTTTGATAAGTTTATTTTCCACACAATATAACTTTCAAAGCAAAACAAATATTTAAATTGTTTATAAAAGTATTGAAATCTTTTATTATATTTTAACAGGCAATAATTGAATATGCAGCCGGGAAGATGGATACATCTTCCACATTTTTGGAAATTACACTGGAATCGACTGATGTGAAAATGAAAACAGATGACAGATTAATAGATCTATCAACAAAGTCGGTGGTTCACGTTTCCGTGGCAAAAACCATCGCCAGTTTCGTCACTGACGTGGTCTTTAAAGTTAAATTTAGACAATGATTTTGTTTATATTATACGGAAACAAAGCTCCGAATTTGTAACCCGATACTATGACGGAAATACGTATATCATTTTTGAATCGGGCACTGTAAATCGAATTAGTCACAGCTTTATGATGGGACAGTGCATAAGGTACTTTATGATTTTTACAAAACGTTTATCATAAGTTTGAAATTACGACAAATTCCAAAATCATTTATCGGCTAACTTTCTCGCATTGCATTATTGTTTTTTTTTCAGTAAACCACCTGAGGATCCAATCGTAGATGCCATTTCCGGATCACATACCAAAGACGACACAGAAGTAGCGACTGCCTTGGTTCGGCAAGTTCTATCAAGGTAGGTTTTATTTTTGTGTTCATTGAGAGCGTCCATCATTTTTGTAATGATTTATAGACATTTACACTCCTTGACTTTAGACGTGTTAAATGATTTGATTATAAATATCGATTTAATTAATTAGTTCAATGCTTTGGGATATAGGATAATATGTTTCACATGGAATGTCGTAAGACAACATATTACGCATTCAATATTAATCTGACATTATAATCATTATCAGTAACCGATTATTGTCAAATCGCTTCATTTCTTTCCTAAAAAGTGGTCTTGTTCGGAAATATCATCCAATGATATCAGATTGATACTAGGTTCAGTTTTGATATAAAGCTCTATTTCATCAATTCAGCCACTACTTAAAGAGTCAAACGATATATTCTAGCAAGTGTAACAAGTGTATTTAAATAATTTTTACCTTTTCGATTTAAAACATCTTTGATGAACACTGGTTGGTTGGTGAATCACGGTATCAGGTATCAGAGTTTAATACTAATGCTTACTTAGAATCAACAGATGTTGATTGTAAAAAATACATAAAAACAGAATTTGGCACGAATTCATCCAACATAATGTCTTTTAGCCTGTTATTTTCGCGGGGATAATATTTTCGATATTTCTTGGAGCGTTATGTATAAGCGAAATTTGTATATGTATTATAATATAAAGAGGGGAAAGTAGATATACTATTTCAGCTAGATCTCTGAACAAGAGATCCCAGAGGGATCTTGGCGCCCACCATTGAATGATCTTTATAGGTTCCATGTCAGATGGAACTTTTCTCTACTTTTCCCTTCCTCTAAGTCTTACTAATCTGTGTAAATTCAGAAACAGCCCTCTAGTACTTTTCAAACAAGGGGAACCTATATATAAAATTTAAGATTTAGCAATAATGGCTGCCTGTCGGCCATGTTGTTTTCGGATTGGTCCCAAAATGCAACACCAGGGACCAAGGGGAACCTACATATGAAATTTGAGAAAGATCCCTTCAGTACCTTCTGTAAAATAGCGATAACAAACTTCAATTGTCAAAATACAAGATGGCTGCCTGTCGGCCAGGTTGTTTTCTGACTGGTCTCAAAATGCAATATGCATAACTAGGCACCGAGGGAAATCTACATATGAAATTTGAGAAAGATCCCTTCATTACTTTTTGAGAAATAGCGATAACAAACTTCAGTTGTCAAAATCCAAGATGGCTGCCTGTCGGCCATGTTGTTTTCCGATTGGTATCAAAATGCAATATGCATAACTAGGCACCAAGGGGAACCTACATATGTTATTTGAGAAAGATCCCTTCAACACTTTCTGAGAAATAGCGATAACAAACTTCCAATTGTCAAAATCCAAGATGGCTGCCTGTCGACCATGTTGTTTTCCGATAGGTCTCAAAATGTGATAGGCATAACTATTCACCAAGGGGAACCTACATATAAAATTTGAGAAAGATCCCTTCAGCACTTTCTGAGAAATAGCGATAACAAACTTCAATTGTCAAAATCCAAGATGGCTGCCTGTCGGCCATGTTGTTTTCCGATTGGTCTCAAAATGCAATATGCATAACAAGGCACCAAGGGGAACCTACATATGAAATTTGAGAAAGATCCCTTCCGCACTTTCTGAGAAATAGCGATAACAAACTTCAATTGTCAAAATCCAAGATGGCTGCCTGTCAGCCATGTTGTTTTCCGATAGGTCTCAAAATGCGTTATGCATAACTAGGCACCAAGGGGAACCTACATATGAAATTTGAGAAAGATCTCATCAGTGCATTCTGAGAAATTGCGATAACAAACTTCAATTGTCAAAATCCAAGATGGCTGCCTGTCGGCCATGTTGTTTTCCGATTGGTCTCAAAATGCAATATGCATAACTAAGCACCAAGGGGAACCTACATATAAAATTTGAGAAAGATCCCTTCAGTACTTTCTGAGAGATAGCGATAACAAACTTCAATTGTCAAAATCCAAGATGGCTGCCTGTCGGCCATGTTGTTTTCCGATTGGTCTCAAAATGCAATATGCATAACTAGGCACCAAGGGGAACCTACATATGAAATTTGAGAAAGATCCTTTCAGTACTTTCTGAGAAATAGCGATAACAAACTTCAATTGTCAAAATCCAAGATGGCTGCCTGTCGGCCATGTTGTTTTCCGATAGGTCTCAAAATGCGATATGCATAACTAGGCACCAAGGGGAACCTACATATGAAATTTGAGAAAGATCCCTTCAGCACTTTCTGAGAAATAGCGATAACAAGAATTGTTTACGGACGGACGGAGGGACGGACGGACGGAGGGACGGAGGGACGGAGGGACGGACGGACGGACGGACGGACGGACGACGGACCACGGACGCAGGGCGATTTGAATAGCCCACCATCTGATGATGGTGGGCTAATAAAAAGTCAATTTCTTCTCAGTTGAAATAAAGAACGAATTTAGGAAAGGAAAAAAGCATCGGCTATACCGTATCAGCCTTACTGATGCTACTGTATTTAATTTTAATGAAGCTAACCTGTCATGCGTTCTCCGTTACCTTTTCTTTAATATTGCTGAAATTTGACCATTATGCTTTAAGTTAATACGATTCCGGAAAGTCACCATCATAGCCTTATTTGAAACGTGTTTAATATTATGGCTTAAACATTTTTTTTTAAATATGACTCTATTTAAATGTTCGTGTTTCTGGTCGTTATTGACAGGATGGAAACTTCTGAACCTGTCTCAGTAATGGCGGAGTATATCAAGACATTCCACCAAGGCCGTCCTTTCGATGTGGTGAGTGAGGCGGAGGTTATCGTTGGGAAAACCTCCCCAGTATTTGCTTATAGACATGGACCGTTTTTAAACGATGTGTTTGAGGAGGCCCAACATACAGACAACATCCGCTTCCCCTTGGAAATAAATTATTATGGAGAGATGGCTCACGATTATGGAGGACCGAGAAAAGAATTTTTACATGAGGTCATCATCCAGATAAAGCAAACGATGTTTACAGACGTAGATGGCCACGTTCGACTGGCTATCAGCGAAGAGTTTCTAGCTCGATCCAGATATTTCTATGCTGGACTGTTCATTGGTATGTTAGTTTTAATTTATTGTACAGTAAACATGCATTTTGATATGCAGCTATTGTCGGTTTTTAAGGACAGTAACTTGTTTGTTTCTGTTTTTATATAAGCTGCAAGAAATAGCTGCGAGGTGCCAAAGATAGGGTTTCTTGGGGGAACTTTGTCATGCTCTGAATACAGCAACTGGGGACACCTAGTAGGATGACTATAAATATCTTGTAAGATAAAATATAATAACATTATTCACAAAATAAGCAATCTCTTACACTATTTAAATTATTGATTATAATTCTTGCTACATTTGAACTTTGATACCTTTGGTATAACTTTAGAGTGAAATAAGATATGTAAATGAGTACCGAAATAATACAATTTGATGACCTAAATAAACACTGACTTGTGACATACATTTAAAGTGGTTTTAGATATATACAAATGAAAAAGTATACCTTGTCACACTTAGTGACCTATATTCTAAAAATTGTCAAAGAACAATGTGATAATTTAGATTTTCTCAAAATTCGGCCAATGTGACCACTTTTCTAGATAATTCCGAAGGACTATGACAAAATGTATGAACAATATATAATGAACTTGAATTTGAAATATTATGTCATTATAATCGTCTTTTAGGATTTGCTATGGGGTATCGTCCGGCGTCTGTCGTGCGTCGTCCGTTAACTATTTTTAACCGAGTGTTGAAATTCGCATTGAATGATTAGTTAGAAGGTCCTGACTAGATATTTGTATTTATCAAGTGAAAATAACTTCAAGATGGCTGCCATGATCGCCATCTTTGAAATTATGTTTTTCTTTATAACTCCATTAGTATTTGCTTCTAAGTAAGAAGACTTTCTAGGAATGTTCTGGTGACATTTCTGAACAAGAGGTGTTGTTTTAAATATTCGTTGAATTTACAAGATGGCCACCACAGCAATTATCACCTAATGAGCTATGGAAAAGTACTTTATTTTTTTGTTTGTGAACAAGATATCTAATGACTGGTACATCGTTTAGAGTTGATTTTCAATAACAAGGTCCAGATAGTGATGATAAAGAGACGAGTTTAATTTGGGGTACGTATAATGAGTGGTTGATTTTTAATTAATTTGATTGTATGGTTTGTACCTGTCTGTATACACTGTATATATATTCAGTGTGAACATTGCTGCTAGGGGTCCCAAATGGGGGAACTGGCAGCTTACTAGTTGGCTTCTAGCAGCATTATACGGGGTGTTGCCTCAATGCTGTGATATAGTACTCAGTTCTGTAGAACATTTCTTTGTTTAAGATAACTAGGCTTTTGGATTGTCTACTATCTGATACCAGTTAGTTTTGATGAGAAAACCTGTTAGCTTAATCTCTGCATGAAACCATAGTATTGCTGGTTTAGGGTCACACAGGAAAACAATAAAATTAATTAGATAAAGGGCAGCAGAGGTCTGGGGATGGAGCCCTATCTCCAGAGCTGCCCAGTTACCCAGTGTCTAGCTTTAAATCGCTGATAACTAGCTGTTGACAAATGGAGAGTCTATAGGTTTCTAATTCATTAATAATATACCTATATATATTATGTAGTGATACTGTGCAAGTGGAAAGTATGTCACATTGATACTATTTATGTCTTTACATTGCTCTATGTTGTGACTTGTGCAAATGAAAAGTAGGAATGATGATAGGACATCAACTGATATCTAGGATGATAATTGCATGCTGATAGCAAATATTGCAAAATTAGTTGACTGTGACCTACTTTTTCTATGATTATTGTAGGGCAGCAAAAATAGACATCAAGGATGAGAAAGGCTTGCCGATAACAAATATTGCAAAATTAGGTCACCGAGACCTACTTTTTTCAATAATTGTATTGGGGCAACATAAATGGACATCTAGGATGAGAAAGGCATGCCGATAGCTAATATGGCAAAATTAGGTCACTGTGACCTTCTTTTTCAATAATTATATTAGGGCAACAGAAATGGACATCTATGGTGATAAATGCATGCCGATAACTTTTATGTAATAAGGACAACCTGTCGAATAAATATTCCAAATCAATCCCTAAATATGATTTGACAAATTTGTCAAACACAACGACATCATCCCTTGATTGTTTATTATACGAATAATAATGTATGTATTTGATCGTTTAATTATTTGTGTCTTGAGAAAGGGGCAGATTGCCTCGAAAATTCGACAATTCATACTTGTCTGTACTGCCGCTAATGTAAACAAGACTATATATATATATTTATAATGTTTTAAGGTTTGGTGACATATAAGTTGATTGCAAGAATAGTTCACCTTCCATTTATTGTTTATGTGGATATTGTGTGCCGATGATAATAATGGACACGTTTGTTTGCTTTATCACTTATCTTTAAATTAAAAAAATAACCATCGTTTTTATTTAGATTATGCCCCTGGGAATTGAAAAGCATTTTTGAATTTTTTTTACTCAAGGTCCGAGTCCGATACAAGGAGGGCCGTATCCAGACTTTCTGGTTGAAGTCTTGACTTACTCGCCCCCTGGAGAAGAAATTAAACAGTTTAGAAAGGGCCTTTCCAGAACTGGAATTGAACAGGTGACTCTCAGTTGGACCCCAAAATATGCAAAGTACAATTGGTTTGGTTTGCTTTATTTTGTTTAACGTCCTATTAACAGCTAAGGTCATTTAAGGACGGCCTCCCGTGCGTGCGACATGCATGCGTGTGGTGAGTGCGTATTTGTGTTTTGGGAGGCTGCGATATGTTCGTGTTAAGTCTCCTTGTGATAGGCCGGAACTTTTGCCGATTTATAGTGCTACCTCACTGAAGCATACTGCCGAAGACACCCAGCAGCACACCCCACCCGGTCACATTATACTGACAACGGGCCAACCAGTCGTCTCACTCCTAATATGCTGAGCGCTAAGCAGGAGTAGCAACTACCATTTTTAAAGACTCGGGTATGTCTCGGCAAGGGGACATAACCCAAAGCCTTCCTCACAGGGGCGAACGCTCAACTAAAGGCCAAAAGTGAGGCATTGTCAAGGGAGACATTAGGAAGAAGAAAGTTGTTCAGAAAGAATAGAAAAGATAAGATCCCAAATTTAGTCGCCTCTTACGATCATGCAATGGGGGCAGCAGGTACAATTATTACGCCCTACCTGCAGGGCAGAGCAAAGTACAATGTCGAACTACTAGTATTGGATATTGAAGAAGTCTGAAAATGAATTGTTTAAATGTACATAAGATGATGTTTAATATAATTTTACACTTTACAATTTTATCAAACTATTTTTTTACAGAAATACGGGTTATCGTCGTCTTTAAAAATCATAGTTTATTCATAGATGTATCATGCTATGCTCTTGCCAATTGTGTCGTTAATCCAATTTTTTACTGCAGTTAATGGGGGCTAAAAGCACCATCAAGTACCTGTTTACGCCATCGTCCACTGCAACACTGAATGTAAACAGAATTCTGCAAATCTTCCGATTCGGACTGTCAGAGGAAGGCAGCTATCGTCGAACTGAAGAAGAAGCGGCCTGTCGTGAATTTACACGATACCTTCGTGATGTTTATGGTAAGACTTGTTCGATTCACGAACCAGAAACAACCACAAAATTGTATGAGATCAAAGATCGTACTAACGTTACCGATGACCATAGAATGACAAATCGTATTATATGGTTCATTAATTGAGGCAAACAGTCAAATTTGTTCTGGTCTCAATATGCTTAGTTTTAGCTTAGTCAAAGGACAACTCCATTTCGCGGTGTTGTTTCCATTTTAATCACATTAACCCATATCATTTGGTTGTATGCATGTAGATGAGAAGAAAATATCTTTTACCAAAATATTAGCAGTATATTATTTACACAATTAAAATTAAACACGGAGGGCCCGATTGTCTCATTGAAAGGCCATTATTCTGTGACATAGTAATAAGCGAAAGATGACACGATACAGAATGTTTTTTCGTGACCACGATATCAAGCACGGATTTATTCTTATATCATGTACATTGCGTTCACTGTGTTTCATATCAATTTTCAACGGGAAGACGGCCAGGAGTCACATTAGAACATATACTGAAATTTGCCACTGGGTCGTCCACAGTTCCATTGCTCGGGTTTACATTGCAGTCCAAGATTGACTTTGCTGACATCATGTTTCCTACTGCCAGTACATGCGTCAACCACATGACTGTACCCTTACATATGTCAAGTGACAACATGGATATGGGGTTTATGAATGACTTCTTCGGATTGGAATGAAGCAACAGTTTAGACTGGTTGGTAGGGTTTGGATGCAGCATTATATCAGAGGATATTCCCTCGAAAAAGAAGCCGTGGTGTACATGAGTGCGACAACGTGTTGAAGTTTGCAAAGCTGAACTAAGTGAGAAAACAGAAACATGCCGGAAAGCACAAAATATTGATTTATGCAGTTCTATTAATGAATGTTTGGTCCTTACTTTCTGTCTATGTAAAGTGATATTTCAAATATCTGTGCCACACCTGTCACCGTTATTGAGCAGTGTTTTTGGGATTGGATTACAGTCCAATAAAGAACAATAAAGTTCTTGCACTTTAAACTACGCAGTTAATGTGAAGAATTTATGTCCTTTTCGGTGTAATCTGGTAGACAATTGTTATTGATATTATTTTCTAGCAACAGATCGATTTTCATTACAATCCGCATGCACACTAAACATCAGATTGATCAAGAGTGTAACAACTGAATGACGCAAGTACCAAATTCATAAAAATGTGGTTTTTCATATGGTTTATTAAATATGATTAGTTTTAGCAAATTGATAATCATGTCAAGAATTATGACTCTCTATTGCTATATATGAGAAATAAAACGATATCTTAATATATATATTTGTTTTATTTTTTGGTGAAATTATTGACACTATCTTGAACTAGTTGGCCATATTATTTACCATTTATACCAATGAATGCATTTGATTTCCAATAAATTCTGGATATGGTAAACGTATGAGAGTCAATTCTACACATTAATCAATGACTCGAGAAAATCGAAGAACAGTACGATATGTATAAAACAACATTAGCTAACGACATATAGTTTATGATTGCTTCTGGCCACGTAAATGCATCAACCCATCCATTTCGCTGAAAAATGTTTGACGCAATTTCGACGAAGGACCCACTTCTTGAGGATATCTTGCACTCTGTAATGGCCCAGTCTAAATCATCGTCTGGCACAGTCTGAATGCACTCTGACCCACCTGTATTACATGGTATAAAGGCTTTGTCAGATTATTGTCACCGATTAAATTCTTTATATATCATAACACAAATATATTGTTCATTTTAGATGATTTGTATCGTTATTTCAAGTATATCTCAAAGAAAAAAAAAAGCAAATCAACATTCATTAGTTCATATGATACATGTGCTTAAAATTTGAGATGAAACAGAAGGACCAAACTGTCAACAGAATCGAATGTTGACTCGTTATCTGTCCGGGTAATTTTCATGAATATTGATATCCTTCAAAGCGGAAAGATAATCTGTCAATTACATGCTATGATTATGTTCAGTTAAATCGCGCACACACAAGCATGCGCGTGGAGGCAAACATATTTTTTTAATACATTGTGCATCTGCTAGCTGTAAATATTTTAAAGAGAAAATCAACTCGATATTTGTGCTTTGCAAATTTTTTCCGGCCTAGCGATTTTGTTAAATATACAACAACTATTAATCAAGTCACTTACAGTCAGCGACTAAACCTTTAGCGGAATACAGACTGTGTGAATCAAACAATTCACACCTTAATCTGTTATGTAAGAAAATAGAAAATGATATAACTGTATACCTGTATTTTCGCACAAGGAATACAAAACATCAGGTCGACCATTTGGGCACGACGCTTGTCTGCTGAACGAAACGTAGTGATGGTTCCACTCATCAACAATTGAATTGAGTTCCTTTTGAATAAGAGGCATCAGGCAGAAACGGAAACAATACCTGCAATAATATCTAGTATATATCAGCTGTATTAATGACATCGATCCAATGTCATTTTTCTTTGCGATTTGTATGCAAAAAATACTGAATACAAGACTTGTCATTTTTACCATTGAAACATTTCATACGATTCTGGAGACTTTATTGACTTACGTGTCTTTTTCATTCCCGCGATGGAAATGTCCATTGCATTCCAAATCCCTCAGTGCGTGTAACCGAGACTGTGTTTGACGTCTTCTCAACATACTCCACCATGCCTCGATTCGCGTTATATTTTGAATGAAATGTAAACAATACAAATGAGCTTATAGGCATACAGCCATTTTAGAATATATACAGAGGATGAATAGCTAATATCTTTAAATATAAGCTGTATTTTGACGGGATAAAAAAGAAAATGTGACGAGCCTCAGGCGAGCCACTGTTGCCTTCCTGTCCTGAGCCACAAATGCAGTTTAGATTTGAAGACACGACTTGTTAGGTCATCTGACCCGAAGGGTCAGGATGACCTATAGTCATCATGCTTCGTCCGTCGCCGTGCGCCGTGCGTAAACTTTTCACATTTCAATCTTCTTCTCAAGTTCCACCAGTGCTATTGAGCTGAAGCTTGCCTGAAATGATCCTGATATGATCCCGACCAAGTGTTGTTATTTTTCGGGTCGGTCCGAAATCCAAGATGGCCGCCATAGCCGCCATCTTGAAAAACACATTTTAAACTTCTTCTCAGGTTCCACCAGTGCTATTGAGCTGAAACTTGCCTGAAATGATCCTGATATGATCCCGACCAAGTGTTGTTATTTTTAGGGTCGGTCCGAAATCCAAGATGGCCGCCATAGCCGCCATCTTGAAAAACACATTTTAAACTTCTTCTCAGGTTCCACCAGTGCTATTGAGCTGAAGCTTGCCTGAAATGATCCTGATATGATCCCGACCAAGTGTTGTTATTTTTCGGGTCGGTCCGAAATCCAAGATGGCCGCCATAGCCGCCATCTTGAAAAACACATTTTAAACTTCTTCTCAGGTTCCACCAGTGCTATTGAGCTGAAACTTGCCTGAAATAATCCTGAGATGGTCCTGACCAAGTGTTGTTATTTTTCGGGTCAGTCCGAAATCCAAGATGGCCGCCATAGCCGCCATTTTGAAAACACATTTTAAACTTCTTCTCAAGTTCCACCAGTGCTATTGAGCTGAAACTTGCCTGAAATGATCCTGATATGATCCCGACCAAGTGTTGTTATTTTTAGGGTCGGTCCGAAATCGAAGATGGCCGCCATAGCCGCCATCTTGAAAAACACATTTTAAACTTCTTCTCAGGTTCCACCAGTGCTGTTGGGCTGAAACTTGCCAGAAATGATCCTGAGATGATCCTGACCAAGTGTTGTTATTTTTCGGGTCAGTCCGAAATGCAAGATGGCCGCCATAGCCGCCATCTTGAAAAACACATTTTAAACTTCTTCTCAAGTTCCACCAGTGCTATTGAGCTGACACTTGCCTGAAATGATCCTGATATGATCCCGACCAAGTGTTGTTATCTTTCGGGTCGGTCTGAAATCCAAGATGGCCGCCATGGCCGCCATCTTGAAAAACATATTTTAAACTTCTT
Source organism: Pecten maximus (assembly GCF_902652985.1). NCBI lineage: Eukaryota > Metazoa > Mollusca > Bivalvia > Pectinida > Pectinidae > Pecten > Pecten maximus. Next base: position 8,588,906 of record NC_047027.1, on the reverse strand, counting down.
CTCAAGTTCCACCAGTGCTATTGAGCTGAAACTTGCCAGAAATGATCCTGAGATGATCCCGACCAATTGTTGTTATTTTTCGGGTCGGTCCGAAATCCAAGATGGCCGCCATAGCTGCCATCTTGAAAAACACATTTTAAACTTCTTCTCAAGTTCCACCAGTGCTGTTGGGCTGAAACTTGCCAGAAATGATCCTGAGATGATCCCGACCAATTGTTGTTATTTTTCGGGTCGGTCCGAAATCCAAGATGGCCGCCATAGCTGCCATCTTGAAAAACACATTTTAAACTTCTTCTCAAGTTCCACCAGTGCTGTTGGGCTGAAACTTGCCTGAAATGTTCATGAGATGATCGCGACCAAGTGTTGTTATTTTTTAGATTGGTCTGAAATGCAAGATGGCCGCCATATCCGCCATCTTAAAAAACACATTTTAAACTTCTTCTCCAGTTCCACTGGTGCCATTGAGCTCGAAATTGGTGAGGATGTTAAGGAAGGAGGGCCAACAAAGTGTTGTTATTTTTTCGGCCTCGTAAAAACTTTGGCATGGCAGCAATGGTGGCCATTTTGTAACATGATTGCGCAATCATGGTTTTCCTGAACAACACCTATTTCAAACTTCTCACATTCCACCGGTGGGATTCAGCTCTTACTTACCAGAAATGATCCTTAGATGGTCCAGACCAAGTGTTATTATTTATTGGGTCGATCAGATATCCAAGATGGCCACCATGGCCAACAGTGCCACTATATACTTGCTACAGAGAATGCATACTACAATAATATAAGGGTTTTAATTTAGAGTCAGATGACCGTTAAGGCCCCTGGGCCTCTTGTATTACATTTGACCTACAACATTCATGAAAAGAAACGTATATAAGTTAAAAATATGTTCCAAATATGTTTGTCTTTTAAAACATTCCTTCATGCAGAAGAAGGCTTGTCTAATTGACGCACGTGCCAAAATGATAGAATACAGATGTTTTCCGTAACTGCCGAATACAGAATTACACGAATAATCTTGCGAAGTGTCACAGGCTTTAGCGAAAAGAGGTCTTGGCCTTCTAAAACGTGCGAATTATTATAATTTGTTTTGATATCTACAGTCCTAAGTTTCTGAAGGGCAATGTAATTCACTATGTTATATACCTGATTGAAGACTGATCTGACGACACGAAAACTGTTTGCTCCAGAAAATTGATCTTTGTGAGCATGTCTAAATACGCATTGCATTGCACCCATCACGCCATTTTCAGTTCCTGGATCTGCTTGAAGCACGAGAGGACAACCTGAATTGCATAAAATGTCTAATCAGTTGCTGTGTGAGAAAAATGTACTTCCCCAAATCAGTTAAGGTTATAAAGGTTTCATTTACATGAAAAAATAAGTAATACAACTATAATCACATAACACAGATGTGAACGTCGATGGTGAGTGTATAATATGTTTTTTTAATGATAAGGAAATAATGATTTTGAATCTAAAAAATCTAAAAATCTGCTTGACTGAATTACCATTGATAAATGATCCAAGTTTAACTAGAATAAGATATCACCTTTCAATTGCCTAACGCAGCGGACGAAATTCGTCGCCACTATCCTCGGGTCGTTGTTGGATGGGCCGACGTTTAACCACATGACTTTCCTTGAGTACCTATGCACGGTAAAATCAAGTTTTTATACATCTACGTAGTAATTAGTATTTTAAAAATTACGATATAAGTTATCAAAAGAGCACTCAGTGTAGACTTTCACTATGAACAGCATTTTCACAAAACCTTTAGATAAACTCGTGTTGAATGAGTAAGCATTTGAAAGATAAATAATTGAATTTGGCTCAGAACGACTAAAATTGTAGTTTGGTCATTACATAATTATTACAACAAAATATATCTGATCATGCCAACCAATTACGAGGATATGGAAATATATCTAATAAATCAAAACACACGTGATTCCAGAAATTATAATTTCCACAATACTGCTGAGAGTTTTGCCAACAAGGAACACTTACCCATCAATGCATCCATGAATTGCGAATCCATGAGGCTTCAACTTGTCATAACTGTAAATGGGTAAACAAGTATAATAGTAATTTTATTAAGCTTTCACCGATATGGTAATATGTTCTAATTAATTCATATGGTATAACATGTATTTCATTTTTAAAGGGTAAGAATTCATGAATGGCAATTATTTATGTGAAGAATAGATCTTTACCCATCAACATGCCAAACATGATTTGGTCCCATTGAGGTGTAAAATCCTTCTTTGAATCCTTCGCCTTCGACGGAGTGCTGTCCCATTTTGATCGATATCTCTCATCAAAGTCATAACCGTGTCTCTACGAAAACAATTATAAAAAAATGTATTAAATTTCCGTATTGTGAATAATATAAGCAACTGACAGCTTTAAATATATCTTATATAATATTGTGAGATAAATCGCCGGGGGATGTTTAATGTTGAGATGACTTGCCATAAAGTTTGCTCATCAGCAGCCGTTCTTCTGGTTTTCTCGTAAGATTTGGGACTGAACAATGCGTTATATTGTATTTAGATGTTATACTAAACAATGAAATGGCAATGTTAGAACTCCAAAATTTTAACCAATCTTTGCTTATCTACGTATTGTGATAATACCAAAAGAAACAAAATTTCTGACATTACATTTAGCTTTACAATTTAGCGTAAGTATGAAATTACAAAAGTAAAATGAAAACTGTAGAATAAGTGAATCACTCTCGTAGCATACGGGATCAAGAATGGCATCACTGATACTTAACTCCAGCATATATATTTACCTTCTCACATGTAAACCTCTGCGACGAAGAATAGTAGTCATGCTTCTGTATCCTACAGTTTCTGGGATATTCTGCAATGCTTCCTGAGCAACAAGCAAATAAATATTATCATAAATCACCTCGTAGTAGACACATAATAATATCTAAAATCATCAAGAGGCGATCGAAATCCCATATTAAAATCATAATAATTATTAGAGAAAATACAAGAACAAGAACCAATTGTAAATATCTATTTGGTAACCTATATGATGGTATGTTTGAAAGTTACATGTTTAAAAGTTGTTGATGAGTAAAAGTAATACTTACTGAAGCAGCTAGTCGAACTTGTCTCTCGCTGTGAACTGTTTTACCCCGTCTAGAGAAAACACCAAGACGGCTAAGTCTTTTCCCAATAGCGTTTCGACTGGCACCAAATCACCCGGAAAGAGACGGGGAATACCATAGGCTAGAATGTCAAAAAAACGAACGTTCAATAGCATGAAGAATTATATTAATACTTTTTTAAATAGGATATATGCGTATATGTACATGTACGCAAATAGAACAATTATTACACGTAACAATGTATCTTTAATCATTCAGTTGTTAACAACAGCTGACCAATAGGGCAAACCATACCTTAACTGAATCCCGTGATATTTGAACACCATTCCTGATATGTCATTGTACGAAAAATCAGCTTCAGCAAGGGCAACCAAGCCCTCGTTTACTGTAAATAAATATAATATATGCATTCTTACTTTTGATACGAATGGTTCAAATGTGAGTCATATATTGTACATAAGTAGTTTCATAAGAATACAGACTAAGAAATGCACATGTAGTTACTGCTATTCTCAATTCATGAACCCACAATATAAACGGTATTTTTCCATGGGACATTTAACCTTTGAATAGTATATTTTTGTATAAGACATGTTTTTTTCTCTCAAAATGGCGAATTCAGTTGCACTATTTGTTGCATACTTACCAGTCTCACACTTTTCTAGTATATCCATTTTCAGGTATCCATGTATAATTCCAGCAACAAACAAATACAAGCATTAAAGTCGAAAGCAATGTGTATAGTTTTCACAGTCTACGCAGCAACCTTGTGTAATGACCTCTATACTGCCCCCTCGCTGATTAATGTATACAATCGCTTTTCTTGTCATTTGGTCTATACAATTACATTGTAACAGGCATGTGTGAAATATCAAATTGACTCAGAAATTTAAGGAATGTTAATGGCACTTGTAGTTGCATTGTGTACATGTACAGTTTTTAAAAAGTGTACATGTACATAAATGTAGTAAATTGTAGTTGTTTTGTGTACATGTACAGTTTTTAAAAAGTGTACATGTACATAAATGTAGTAAATTGCAGTTGTTTTGTGACGGCTGCTATCGGCCATCGTAGGTTACTGATATTAACATACTAAAAACATATGAATAGTTTGGAAGAAATGTGTTTTCAGGTTCACCTATTTTTGGGTAAATAACAGTGCATTAGGAGAATTTGCATTAAAGTTAGTTCACTTTAAACAGTCTTATTGCAATCCAATTGAGGTTACTGATACAGTCATACTGAACACCTATCTATGACTTGGAGGAGAAAAAGTTGTTAGCTTCACCTTTTTTTGGGTAAAAAAACAGTGAATTTTGAGAATTTCGTTAGTCAACTTTTAAAAGTACTATTATTATTATCCGATTGAATTGAAACTTGGTAAGGTTTCTATTTCTATCATACTCAACACCTTAACCATAAACTTGAGGAAATGTTCCACATATTCACCTATTTTTGTCAAAAAATTGTGATTTTTGGAAATTTACATCCATTTTCATAGTGGAGTTACTTATATTATTTATCTATACTGAACACAAAGTCATAATTTGAAGGACGTTATTGACAAAGTAAGAAGGGCGAGACATATAATTATGCATAATTCTTGTTAAAATAAAGTTCTAGCCCTGGTATCAGGCATATGTTATGCATGTTCTTCATCAATGGACTTTGTAAAACTGGTGGTTGGAAATTTAACCAAATTTGACCACTAGTATTCTTAAGGAGTGGGATTCAACATGTGTTAGGCCGTCCACAAGGGTTCTGATTTTGAATGCCCTGCAGGTAGGGCTTAAGAATTGTACCTGCTGCCCCCATTGCATGATCGTAAGAGGCGACTAAATTTGGGATCTTATCTTTTCTCTTCTTTCTGAACAACTTTCTTCTTCCTAATGTCTCCCTTGACAATGCCTCACTTTTGGCCTTTCGTTGAGCGTTCGCTGCTGTGAGGAAGGCTTTGGGTTCTGTCCCCTAGCCGAGACATACCAGAGTCTTTAAAAATGGTAGTTGCTGCTCCTGCTTAGCGCTCAGCATATTTGGAGTGGGACGACTGGTTCGCCCGTTGTCAGTATAATGTGCCCGGGTGGGGTGTCCTGCTGGGTGTCTTCGGCAGTATGCTTCAGTGAGGTAGCACTATAAATCGGCAAAAGTTCCGGCCTATCACAAGGAGACTTAACACGAACATACCGCAGCCTTCCAAAACATACATAAGCACTCACCACACGCATGCATGTCGCACGCATGGGAGGCCGTCCTTAAATGACCTTAGCTGTTAATAGGACGTTAAACAAAATAAACCAAACCAAACCTGATATTGCAAGGTGACACCAAAAGGAGTCAAATTGGCTTTTTGATACATAATGATGTCTCCTCATTTAACTGGTAGTCAGTATGTCTATGGTCATTTTGGTGGTCTCATCTTCGTTAACCAAGGATTCTGGGCCTACTTCCCTTCACCCTTGGCAAATATCGATTCATTTTTTACGTTTCGAAGCTAGCACCCCTAGCAGATCTACTGATTTATCACCCCTTATAATGTAGCTTATTTAACCAATCGGGAAGCAGTTTATATCAGCAGCTTAAAAACAAGATGCTGCGCCCACTGTACAGATGATATTTTATGTATGTTTGGTGATTTCTTTTTGTAAACAACAGCTTGATGTAATGAGAATTTCCATCGCGGATACTTTCCCGCCCTTACAGAATATATATGCTTATTTACATGTACATGTATTTATGTCTACGTTATAGTTTGGATTTTATGTAAAGTTCAAATTTGTATTCCAGTTTTGTTTGAAACAAACTGTTTTGCATGCTAATTTATCATAAATTTTGAAGTTAGAAACAAGAAGTGCCCATTCATTGCTATTTCCACTGATTACAAGTGTAGGAAGTCTTTGGCTATATTTCCCCATATATTACACATGTGTGATGGTACAATCATACATTCATTCAATTGTCAAAATTCTAATGTTGACTGAATGTGAAATATTTAAATGTATCAGTCTTGACCATGGTTGAAATTTGTTAAAAACATTCTGAAATGCCCAATTTACTGTCATTTTTAACACGGATTTCTATAAAACATTCAATATTGATAAAAACAAGTAGGTCTTCACTGTTATGTATTACTAGGCACTGATAAGGATTTATATATGGCAGGTGTTTACATCCCGCCATCCAGTTCACATTATTACCAGTCATATAACTGTGATTTGTTTTTTGAACTTGAAAACTCTATTGCTGATTACTCTAGTAAGGGTGATATTTTTGTTTTTGGAGACTTTAATAGTAGAACACGAATGGATGATGATTTTGTTAGACATGATAATATTAATAGAAATGTCCAACACCATCTACAAGGTTTTATTACTTATGATGCTGATGTTGACATCGGTAAAAGGGTTAATCCCGACACAGTGCTGAATGAATATGGTACTAGACTGTTAAACCTTTGTAAGGCTACCGGTCTAAGGATATTGAATGGAAGAGACAAATATACCTTTTCTAGTGATTTTACATTCCATGGTAGAAATGGTATGAGTGTAATAGATGATCTAATTATACATCCCCAGCTTTTCCCGATTATAGAAAATTTTATTGTTTGCAGTTTCACAATGTCACGCATGAGCTGTTAGATTTACTATCTCTATTCACAAAAGTGGAACAAGCTGAGCGACCTGAGAGGTCAGCACGTGCGACACGGTCTGAATACAATTTCCGGTCTCGGTCGCATGTCTCAAAGGAAAACAAACCGTGGTTCGATGATGAACTACAACGCCTGAGGGGCCGATATTTGTTGAAACTTCGTATTTTTAATAGAGATAAGTCTCATGATAATCATGAACAGCTACTTGCAAGTAAACGTGAGTACAAAATAGCTGAGAGGAAGCGTAAGAATATGTTTAGGAAGGTAGAAGGTGATATAATGGATCATCTAAGAAAGCATAACCCTAGATATTTCTATAAAAAATTCTCTTCTAGAAATAGAGTCAAACCTGTAGCAACAATGTCCGATTTTTATAATCATTTTAAAGAAATCTGTGTTAATAATAATGTTCAAGTACAGCAAATAGACGAACATGAGGATGAAGATACTGTGTTTGATGAATTAGACCAACTAATTACCGTTCAGGAAATTAAAAAAGCCATTAGTGGGCTAAAAAGAGGGAAATCTCATGGTTTAGATGGTATTATTAATGAATACTTCATTGAATGCAGTACATATTTGAACCCTGTTTTAATGAAAATTTTCAATAATGTGTTAAATTCAGGTATTTTTCCTGAAGCTTGGTCAACAGCTGTTATTATACCTGTTCATAAGAAAGGGGACCGTAGTGACCCTACCAACTATAGGGGTATTAGCCTGCTTAGCTGTATGGCAAAACTTTTTACGTCAATCTTAAACAACCGTCTTATACAATGGTTTGAACTAAACAGTGTGGTAACGGATGCCCAGTTTGGGTTTCGTCCTGGTGTAAGCACAGTCGATGCAATTTTTGCACTTCATGCTATAATTACCAAATCTTTTAATGATAAGAAACGATTATTTTGTTGCTTTGTAGATTTTAAAAGAGCCTTTGACTCTATAGATAGATATAAATTGTGGTTTAATTATCCCGACTTGGGATTAAAGGAAAATTACTTAAAACTATTAAATCAATGTATAGACAGGTGAAATCATGTGTTACTGTCGATGGAAGATGTTCAGATTTTTTTGTAAACAATTTGGGCCTCGCCAAAGGGGAAATTATGTCCCCAATTATGTTTTCGTTATACGTCAACGACTTTGAAAATTATTTTATTGAACAAGGAACAAATGACTACCAATTTGGGGAGTTAAGCCTCTTTCTCATGATGTATGCGGATGACTTGGTCCATTTTGCTGAGTCTGCGAGTGATTTGCAAAATATGTTAGATAACCTATATAACTACTCTCAGACATGGAGTCTAACTGTAAATGTGGAAAAAACAAAAATAATTATATTTAGAAAAAGTGGCAAATTACATAAAGATGATTGTTGGTTTTACGATGGTAAACAGTTGGAAGTTGTAGACCAAATTACATATTTGGGAGTTGTTTTTAGATTTAATAATAAATTTAATACATTACAGAAAAAGTTGTCTGAACAAGGGCGAAAGGCAGTATTTGCCCTTTTTTCAAAATGTAAATCTATGCAATTGAATTATGTTACACTTTTGAATTTATTTGATACATATGTGAACAGTGTATTAAGTTATGCATCTGAAGTCTGGTGTGGCTGTAAAGCACCAGATATTGAAAAGATACACCTAGAATTTTGTAAAAGGATATTATATGTTAAAAAATCTACATGCAATGTTATGATTTATTTTGAATTGGGTCGTTTTCCACTTTTATATACCAGAAAATATCGTATGATAAAATACTGGTTCAAGATTATAAATTCTAATAACTTTATTTTGAAAACCGCATATGATGTTTTATTGAATTTACCAAAATCAAATACTGTATTTAACTGGGTTGAATGTGTCAAAGATATGTTGTTTAGTCTTGGTTATGGTGAAGTATGGTTAAACCAACATTCAATAAATTCAAATATCTTACCTTTGATCAAGCAAAGGATTAATGACATAGCACGTCAAGAATTATCTATTCTTTTAGAAAACACGCCTAAGTGCCATTTATATCGACACTTGGTAAGTGATGTTGTATTACAAAGTTATTTGACTAAATATATACCAAAGAAAAATCGTATTGTATTGACAAAAATGAGGTTATCAGCACATAACTTGTGTATTAAGTCAGGACGTTATTCTAATATAGTTAGGAGTGAACGTATCTGTAAATTTTGTGATCGTGATCTTGAGGATGAATTCCATTTTTTCCTTGTATGTCCAGTTTATCAATATCTAAGGCAGAAATTTATAAAAAAATATTATTGGAAAAAGCCATGTGTATTTAAGCTTGTCCAACTGTTAAGCACAACAAATGTAAAAGAGCTAAATCTTTTAGTTAAATTTGTGTACGACGCAAATAATTTGAGAAAATCTCTGATGTAATGATGTTGTCCATTCTCTAATTAATTGATATAATTATATGTGCAGTGTCCCGTATGTACGCCAACTGAATTTTGTACTATTACATCTGTACAATGCAAATGAGCTGTAAAGCTAAATGCAATAAAAGAATTTGAATTTGAATGTATGTATCTGGTTATGCAGTATGTTAATGTTCACCACCTGAATATTGGATTTTTTTCTCAACGCAACATAATACATGTAGAGTAATTGAACATTAAAAAGATATGTTATAACGACATGTCTCACCGAAGGATTTATAATATACACAATAACATATAGTGACAAAGTCAAATTAAGATTCTTAGTTGTACAGTTTGTATTGATTCTAAAACTCAATTCTTTTCCGAATAGCCTTCAGGCTTTCGGGGGTAACATGGCATGTTATGCTTGTATGCGCACGCACACGCTCCATTCATAAAGCTGAAAATATGCAAATTAGGCCGTATATAACCCACGCACGTGAGCGAGGCCACCATCTTTTTTGCTTGAGCGCACGAGTGCGGACGTGTTATTTGATTACACGTCTTTGTTCAATATTTTCGTTTCTATTCCTACTTGTCGAATTCATTTTATTTGGTAAGTAGCATATCCTTACCTTGCGAAGGTAAAGGTGTTCGTGTGTGGTTTTACATTGCCGCTGGTGTTCCAGGTGTGCCTATCTACTCGCGTTGTTTGTTTCATTTTCTAGGTCTTATATCATGGGCGACTCGTATGATGACGATGTCGTCTCCCTGAGTTACTCGGGGGATGAGGATTTTGACTTTGAGGGTCCCAAACCGGCCAGCGACCGCCACGGACATGTGGAGACCGAGGTCATTGTGAATGACCCAGATACCGGCCCCAGCAAACCCCCGGCGCGGGGTTCGCGTACACAAACTAAAGCAGACAAGTTGACTGTCAAAATTACTAATAAAAAACGGGCTGGTGGAAAGCAGACGCAGTCTGCCGCTAAAAAGGCCAAGGGGAATGAGCAAGGTAAGTTGGACTCAGTTCTGACGGCCATTCAGAACCTTACCGGATTAGCAGATAACGAGAAAAGGCGAGACGTGGCTCCGCCATTGACTTCCGGTTTCTTCGAGGAGGAAGGAGAAACGCCGGCAGCTCAGACGTTGTCTGGGGCTAACTTATCACTATTTGATTCGGGGGACGAGGTCTCTGAGATTGGCGAAGAACAGGACTTCGACTTCCAATTAGCGGACATTTATGATAAGCATAAACTCGGACCGGCCATTCAGTCTGAGAAGGTTGCCACGAGTGTCACCACGGCGGTGAGGGCAAAGGCGGACATGTCCGCTCTCCCAGAGAAATATAAGATTCCTCGAAACGTTGAAGCGTTTATTCCACCGAAAACGAATGGTGATGTGTGGAATTTCTTAGGTCAGACGAGGACTAGGGATGTTTCCCTACAGGAAATTCAAAAACTACTTGGACATGGTATGGTGCCGATTATCCAACTAGTGGAGAGTTTGAGGTCGAAGACTTTTGATACGGGGGCCGCTAGAGGCCTTCTCTCGGACTCGTTAAGCCTCATGTGTACTGTTTTCTATGAGATTTCGGTGCGCCGAAGATATTTGATGAGAACAAATCTACCTCAGAAACATCTATAGGCCCTGTGTAACAGTGACACGCCGGTTACAGCCGAGTTGTTTGGGGACAACGTCGCAAAGAGAATTAAAGAACTGGATGAGTTGAACAAGTGTACTGCCAGAAGTAGAGGGCAATATCAGTATGGACAGAATAATCGTTACAGGTCAAAAAACCAGTCAGGTTGGCAGGGCCAGTGGGGGCAGAACCACTGGGGCCGGGGCCGAGGATCCGGAGGGCCCAGGGGCCGGTCGAACGGATTCCGTCGAGGCAGAAGGTCAGCCCACATGAACAATGCCAACCAGAACCAGCACAAGGCGTCTGGTCAGTAGAAGTATCGGTAAGTATACCGTCTGGTAGATTAAAACATTTTCTACATCAGTGGAAGGGTCTAACATCAGATCCATGGGTTTTGAATGCAGTTCAGGGTTATGAAATAGAGTTTGGCATTGAACATATACAGGCCTCTGTTCCTAAACCTATACAACTTTCTGTGGATGAGCAAGTTTTGGTCGATAATGAGGTTAGAGATATGATGCTGAAGGGTGCAGTCGAGCCATGTACACATGAACACGGCGCATTTATCTCTAATATTTTCTTGGTTCAAAAGAAAAATGGCAAGTTTCGGCCAGTGATTAACTTGAGAGATCTCAATGATTGCATTGAGTATCACCATTTCAAGCAGGAAACTTTGAAAGTTATTCTCCAAACAGTTCAAAGAAATGAATTTTTTACTTCAGTTGACTTAAAGGATGCATATTTTAGTATCCCTATAGCTGAACACCATAGAATTTTTTTGAGGTTTCAATGGAGGCATTTTGTATGAGTTCTGTGCTTTGCCATTTGGCAAAGCTTGTGCACCTCGGGTGTTTACCAAAATTCTCAAACCCATTTATAATTATCTCCGCAGTCGAGGGGTTATAACATTCTTTGACGAAAGCAGCTGATCAGGTTAAGTGTAAGGTAGATACCGAGAATCTTGTGTCTGTCATAGAGGCAGTGGGCTTTCAGGTGAATCGAGAGAAGTCAGTTATGGTCCCCTGTCAGGTCATTACTCATTTGGGGTATATCATTGACTCAGTGAACTTTAAGGTCTTTCTGCCAGAGAGTAGATGGCTAAACTTTTGTCGATATGTGAAGATGTGAGGACTAGGGAGAATGTTTCTATTCGTCATCTAGCCTCTCTGATAGGTTACATCACATCCTCGTTTAGGGCAGTGTTACTGGGCCCATTTTATTATAGAGGCATGGAGGCAGATAAAGTTAATGCTCTAGTACTTTCAGATGGGGACTATGACTCATCAGTTTCTCTGTCTACAGATAGTGTTGGTGAGATTGTATGGTGGCAGGAGAACATTGTGAGACTTAATGGTAAGCCCATTAGATACAAGGACCCTGCTGTGGTTGTTACTACAGATGCATCTTTAGAAGGATGGGGTGCAGTCATGGATGGTATCTCCATCGGTGGCCAGTGGTCAGTTGAGGAATCAAAACATTTCATAAATTTCCTAGAACTGAAAGCCATACCGCTGGCGTTGTTATCTTTCTGCAAAACCATGGTTGATGTTCATGTTGCTATTAGATCAGATAATACCACAGCAATTTCATACATTAACAATCGTGGAGGATCTAAATCAAGTCTGTTTATTTTGTCTAAGAGCATATGGATTTGGTGTCAGGAGAGAGATATAGTTTTGTCAGCTAGTCATATACCTGGGGTTGAGAATATTGAGGCTGATTATCTGTCTAGGAACTTCAATAGACAAACAGAGTGGAGTCTGAACCCTAGAGTCTTTGACAGGATTGTGAATCACTAAACCCAATATAGATTTATTTGCAACTAGATTAAATTTTAAGTTGTCCAGGTATGTTTCTTGGAATCATGATCCAGGATCAGAGGCGGTGGATGCTTTTACCTTGTCATGGGCAGGGTTTTCGCCATATTTGTTTCCACCGTTTTGTTTGATATTGAGGGTTTTACAGAAGGTACAGCATGATTGTGTTGATAAAGCTATCATTGTGGTGCCATGGCCATGGTTCCCAATTTTGTTAGATCTTATTGTTGAGACTCCGGCCAGGTTGCCAAAGTGGAAAGATTTAGTTTTTCTCCCACATGACCATTCTCTGCATCCTCTTTTCAGGTCCCTCAACCTGATTGTGTGTGTTGTATCAGGGAAGCGCTGGAAAAGAAGGGCTTATCAGCAGACGTTGGTACGGCGGTCCTACAGTCATGGAGACCTGGCACCAACAAGGCTTACAACCTGGGATGGAAACGGTGGAGAAATTGGTGTAATCAACGGAGGATTGATTTCCACAAAGCGACTGAAAAAGACATAGTGAATTATCTGCTTTATTTGGCGGATTTGGGTAAATCATACAGTGTCATCAACACTCACCGTTCGATGTTATCACAGACTTTGCAAATGTGTGGTGTGCAGGCATGTAAGGATAGTGTCTTGATTTCACATGTCATGAAAGGCCTTTTCAACAGGAATCCACCTCTACCTCGTTATGTCGGGAAATGGGACGTATCGTTGGTGTTGAACTATATTCAATCTCTTCCTAGTGAAGGATATTTCCTTACGAGATTTGTCTATGAAGTTAGTGACTCTAGTGGCTTTGACGACGGCACAGAGAGTACAAACTCTGGGTGCCCTAGACATTGACTATATGCATCAATCTGCAGAATCAATCTGCAGATGGTAGTAGCTATACCTTTGTGATCAAAGATTTGTTGAAAACGTCGCGACCAGGACATTTAGGTCAAACTCTGAAACTTTTTAAATTTGTTTATGTTAAACTTTGTGTTGTGTCTACCTTGGAGAGCTATTTAAAGGCTACCAAGGATAGGAGGAAGAGTAGGAAACTCTTTGTATCCTTTAAAACTTTTGAGGCGGTCTCAGCTTCCACTCTTGCCCGATGGGTAAAATCCGTCCTTCATACTGCTGGAGTGGACAACTGTTTCAAGGTGCATTCTGTTAGGGGTGCCTCAACCTCAGCTGCGTATGCATGCGGCGTACCTATGGAGGACATTTTGCGTACCGCTAACTGGGCGTCTGCCAGTACTTTTGGCAAGTTTTACCATCGCGATACCAATGTGTTGGCGCGTGAGAAAAACTTTGCAAGTTCTATTTTGGATCAGAGCTTAGCTTTGTTGTCTCCAACTTGGTTATGGCATTCCATGATAATTCCATGATAATTGTAAGTACAACAGCAAGTCTACAATGCATAGTTATAGGTAGACTGAGGCCTATATAATGTCTAAATATACATGTATCCGAAATTATTGTCATTGATCTAAGTCATTTTTTGGACTAAATGTTCAACTTTGTAAAACAAACATATTGTGAAACAGTCACGAACAGTAACAATGTACATGTATAGCATAAAATTAAAAAAAGCAGACAATTGATTAATTATAGAAACCAAACCAGACTGGATTAAACTAACCAGCATTGATGTTTTACAATCTAATTTGACATATTCACTATTTCTTTTGTTCTTTCAGCCACCTTGGAGAAAAAGAACAAAACCCAAACTTTAGCAGCTTATAAAGCTGATTTAGAGCAACAACATTTACCAGGGGATGGACAGTGGCCGTTACCACGAGATCAGTTGGATCAGTTACCACGAGATCAGTCACCACGAGATCAGTCGCCACGAGATCAGTCACCAGGAGATCAGTTGGATCAGTTACCACGAGATCAGTCACCAGTAGATCAGTCATCAGGAGATCAGTTGGATCAGTCACCAGGAGATCAGTCACCAGAAGATCAGTTGGATCAGTCACCAGGAGATCAGTCGCCAGGAGATCAGTCACCAGGAGATCAGTTGGATCAGTCTCCAGGAGATCAGTTGGATCAGTCACCAGGAGATCAGTCACCAGGAGATCAGTCGCCAGGAGATCAGTCGCCAGTAGATCAGTCACCACGAGATCAGTCGCCAGGAGATCAGTTGGATCAGTCACCAGGAGATCAGTCACCATGAGATCAGTCGCCAGGAGATCAGTTGGATCAGTCGCCAGGAGATCAGTCGCCAGGAGATCAGTCATGGAAAGCTTAAAAACAAAAGGAGACTGTCGAGTAAACTGTTGACTTCTACTATAAACCACTTATAATATTATATTTTCTAGTTTAAAGCAAAATCAGTGTGAAATGTACATATTTTTTTTTTTTTTTTTACCCACTCGAGATATTTTAACATATTTCAATCACCTGAAACAGAGGTTCAACTGTTTATTCTTTTCAAGTATCCTTTAACAGTTACCTTATTTGACTTCTGCTATACATGTACAACTGCACCAAATTAAATATTGAATAATTCAAATTGGATGGATATATGGGGCCAAAAGGAATTGATCAGAACTCCGGTGACTATTAAAGTCCTTGGGCCTCTTGTTTTTATTATTTGATTGTATAATCATTAATGTGCTTCAGGGAGCAAAATAAATGATTAATTTTGCATTCTAATTGCATGTATTACATTTCAAAATAATTCACATTGATTAGAATTGTTAAATTAAGAAAGTTGCGAGGAAACAAATTTAAACTGTTTTATCGTCATGTTATCTCTGCCTTTTAGAAAGAAGCTAAATATTTTAAGAATGTTAATGATAATGAATTGCAGTATTTTTGCTTTTCCTATCATCTGTATTTAAATAGGGTTCGTACAGAACTTGAAAAGTTGTTAAAAACAACACTTGGCCTTAAAAGCCTTGAGAATGGGGGGGAAATGTCCCAAAAGGCCTTGAATTTCACTAAAAAGCCTTTAATTCGAGAAATTTACCCTGAATTTTGATGAAATATGCAGTAACTTCAATTCTGTATTAATTTGCATTGTGTTTTGTCTTTTTTTATCCTATTGATTTACACTAGCTAGTCAAAATTTGTTAATAGTTTTAATTTCGGATATCGGAATACCCTTCCGTGTAGTAAAGTCTAGACATGAATGTAAATAAATTTGTGTTGTCTCTTTTGTAGGCGGTAAAAGTTTTTGAAGGCCTTAAATTTACTCAGAAAAGCTCTAAAAAGGCCTTAAAAAAATTCATAACAATATTCTTGTACGAACCCTGTTAAAGGTAGTGAGTATTATTCCCATGTTTTTTTTTAAATTTGGGTTTGTGATTTAAAGCATCTTGATTACTATCAAACAATATACCCCACTCACCGTTTGCATTAAAATTTTCACAACAATACTTGCATGAAATGTTTACACTTTAAACAATGTAAGCTGTTTGTTTGTTTGTTTATGTTTTACGGCCCATCGACAACTAGGGTCATTTAGGGCCAAACAATTTACTATCAATTTTTATTTTTCAAGTTAAAATCAGATAAAATTTGTCATTTTTAAAAGCATTCGTATGGTTTATTTATATCATTATGATACAAGAAATTGGTTAAAAATGGTAAAATACATATATGTACGAATAGATTATGTGAACTTTGTGATATAAATAGAACGTCAAAGAGAGTAACGTAAAAGACATCAAAGTCTATAAAATAGATCGATTTCTTTCAAGTAGCTAAATATTGTTTTCGAATCCACGGAACTGAAAAGGGTTTTCATATCCGGGACTCGAAAGTATTTATCACGAATGTGCTTGAAATCGGAACATTCTATTAAAAAATGCTCCACTGTGAATTGAGCATCACATGCATAACACACCGGTGGATCCTCCCGTTTCAAAAGGAATGAATGAGTAGGATATGTGTGCCCGGTACGGAGCCGAGAGAGGACGATTTCCTCTCTACGATCCTTCCCACTTGGTGTTGATGTTTTAAGTTTCGGTTGTACTTTAAAAAGTTTGTTGCTCGTCTCGAGAGACCAGCGTTGTTGCCATTTACTCCGAATGGCAGAACTAATTACAGGTTTGAAATCTGTATATGGTATTTTGATATTTGTTTGTTGCAGATTAAGAGCATGTTTTGCTTGGCGGTCAACAAGTTTGTTGCCTTTAATTCCGACATGGCTCGGAATCCAAAGTAATGCTTTTTTGCATTTTTTTCTGTCGACCAAGACTTTTAAGTCTGTTCATCTAAAAAAAAAAAGAAAAATATCCAAGAATATTCATCCAGAATTTACTGTAGGACGACTTTTTGAGTAGGAATTTTGAATTTGTAAAGCTTGACATCACTGAAAGTGGCTACGTCACTGTTATATGCCTTCCGTTATGTCCCAAAATTGTCCACTTATATACATCATTTGTGAGGTTAAATGGCTGTTATTACTTGTGGGTGTGATATCCGCTATTTGTGAGTATAAATGCCGGCTTTTACTTGTGTAATGTGATGTCTGCTATTTGTGAGGATAAATGCCGGCTTTTACTTGTGGGATGTGATGTCCGATATTTTTGTGGGATTAAATGTCTGTTATTACTTGTGGGATGTGATGTCCGATATTTTTGTGGGATTAAACGTTTGTTATTACTTGTGGGATGTGATGTCCGATATCTTTGTGGGGTTAAATGTCTGTTATTACTTGTGGGATGTGATGTCCGATATTTTCGTGTGATTAAATGTCTGTTGTGATGTCCGATATTTTTGTGGGGTTAAATGTCTGTTATTACTCGTGGTATGTGATGTCCGATATCTTTGTGGGGGTCTTTTATTACTTTTCGGATGTGATGTCCGATATTTTTGTGGGATTAAATGTCTGTCATTACTTGTGGGATGTGATGTCCGATATTTTCGTGGGATTAAATGTCTGTTATTAGTTGTGGGATGTGATGTCCGATATCTTTGTGGGGTTAAATGTCTGTTATTACTTGTGGGATGTGATGTCCAATGTCTTCGTGGGGGTCTGTTATTACTTGTGGGATGTGATGTCCGATATCTTTGTGGGGTTAAATGTCTGTTATTTCTTGTGGGATGTGATGTCCGATATTTTTGTGGGGTCTGTTATTACTTTTGGGATGTGATGTCCGATATTTTTGTGGGGGTCTGTTATTACTTGTGGGATGTGATGTCCGATATTTTTGTGGGGTTAAATGTCTGTTATTACTTGTGGGATGTGATGTCCGATATTTTTGTGGGATTAAATGTCTATTATTACTTTTGGGATGTGATGTCCGATATTTTTGTGGGATTAAATGTCTGTTATTACTTGTGGGATGTGATGTCCGATATCTTTGTGGGGGCGTGTTATTACTTGTGGGATGTGATGTCCGATATTTTCGTGGGATTAAATACTGTTATTACTTGTGGGATGTGATGTCCGATATTTTTGTGGGGTTAAATGTCTGTTATTACTTGTGGGATGTGATGTCCAATATTTTTGTGGGGTTAAATGTCTGTTATTACTTGTGGGATGTGATGTCCGATATTTTTGTGGGATTAAATGTCTGTGATTACTTGTGGGATGTGATGTCCGATATCTTTGTGGGGTTAAATGTCTTATTACTTGTGGGATGTGATGTCCGATATCTTTGTGGGGTTAAATGTCTGTTATTACTTGTGGGATGTGATGCCAGATATTTTTGTGGGATTAAATGTCTGTTATTACTTGTGGGATGTGATGTCCGATATTTTTGTGGGGTTAAATGTCTGTTATTACTTGTGGGATGTGATGTCCGATATCTTTGTGGAGTTAAATGTCTTATTACTTGTGGGATGTGATGTCCGATATCTTTGTGGGGTTAAATGTCTGTTATTACTTGTGGGATGTGATGCCAGATATTTTTGTGGGATTAAATGTCTGTTATTACTTGTGGGATGTGATGTCCGATATTTTTGTGGGGTTAAATGTCTGTTATTACTTGTGGGATGTGATGTCCGATATTTTTGTGGGTTAAATATCTGGTATTACTTGTGTTAAGGTCTTACGCAAGTAATTCAGCCCCTATATTCTATTACTAATGAATTAAAGCTATAATTAATTCATTTGAAGTTTAATTCAAGTCAGCAATGGCTGAAGTTATAGATACAAACTTGTTACACAGTTGAAAACCCAAATGTTGACAGGTTTAAAGCCTTCTAAGGATCTGACAGGTCTATGTGCTGTATTACCGGATGTTTACATACACAACCGGTGCTATTTTGGGAAAATACCTGGTCATTTTGCACCTATGTGAATACGCCAGTATGTACATCTCAGCACAACAAAATCAGTATATTCTGACAGTTTGGAATATGTACTTCAAATAAATATCAGATATCTCAACATCACACCTAAACATATCAATCAAAATATTATTCAAATGTGGAACTTTATTTTCTTACCAGACTTTCGCATACAACACTTGCTGATTGGTTGATTTGCTTGCGTGAGACCCTAAAGCAAATAAATATTGACTTGTATTGACTCTTTCACCTGTATATTGAAAGTTCAGATAATTCCCAATAAAGTTTTGCAGTTACAGTGATGACTGGAGTCCATTGTCTCATGCAATATGGAGTTATCCCCCCTGGTGTCAGATAGAAGTACCAAACTCCATATGACTAATTTTACCTTAGAAAACAAAGATATATTCATTCACAGACAGCAGTTTTTTTTACAGATTTATTTCATATTTAGCACACATGTATTATATATAAAAGTCTATCATACCAATAAATTTCATGATCATATGACTTTCAATTAATGAGTTATAAGGATTATACTAAACATGTTAATTTTTCTTTTCTTTTTATTTTAAAATCAAGAAAACTAAGTGAAAATATAGTCTTATAATACTGTAACTTGACATGCAACAACTCTGTTACATGGAGCAGTGATAACAATCTACAACTGAGACTGGACACTTGACAGGCTGACAATACACATCATCAGTATCTCCTGGGGTCTCTATACACTACAGGCCCGAGTAGGGGGTAGGGGTAAGATTATCCCCCCCGACAGCCACACAGGGGCTATCTAAACAATACAGCTAAGTTACTTCATCACAGAATTCGTTTCTACACCTAAGTATACTATACTGGCAAACTGGATTTATATACATTTTGAAAAAATGGGCAGAAAACGACGACTTTTATCGAAAAATCATGGTTTTCATAAAGGAAATGTACCGGCCAACAAAGGTGAAGTGTCACCAAGGAAACCAGTACCTAAGTCTGTGCCTGTGAACAGACTAACCAAAGACGTGTTTGATTCGAGGGTAAAGATTGATGAAAAGGTTGAAATGAGCACATCAAATGCTGCTGGGATTCCAAGCGATATGAAAATCCTGAGACCCAAGCCTGCCCAGACTGTCATCAATACCTGCATGGAGACTACTGTACCTGATCCTGACAACTACACATACAAGTTACTACGGCCAATTGATGTGGAGAGACTGTGGAACAATGCTATTCTGGAACATCGAGATTGCACAGGATATCTGAAGTTTGATTCCCAGAACTCAAAGCAGTGGGGAGGGGGTTGGTCAGAGAGACTGTGTTGTTATACCTGCCAATATGTCAGCGGTAACTACAAGTTGTATGAGGAGGAAGAGACAAAGTCAAGGGGACGAAAAATATCAACTCTGAATACTGCCATGCAGACTGCACTGATGGGAGCCTCTGTGTCAAATGCAGCTATGATCGAGATATGCCTTACCGCCAACATTATCCCACCTTTCCACACTGGTCTCCAAAACACAGCAAACCATGTTGGAGAAAAGATAGTGGCAATGAACACAGAGAGTATGAACAATATCAGAAGAAATCTGGTCGAGGAGAACCGGTCGCTCGGACTACAGGACCCAGAGTGTGTGAATACTGAAGCCGTCGGGAGGTACAACAATCCACTGTTTAGTGGAGAGAGGACACCTTACCAAGGAGCCACTCAGGTAACTTACCCAGTATGTGAGCAGCTCTCTACCAAAAAGAAAATCCTGTCTGTTTTCACGGGTAATAAGCTGTGCAGGAAAGCAGAAATACTAAGACGACAAGGCCGAAACATCAAATGTCCAGATTACGAGGGCCTGTGCACAGCCAATGTTCCCGGGGAAGCTGCTATTGGCAACGAGGAGACCTGGGCCACTGTAGTTGGAGAAGACATCTCGAACTCTCTAAAGGTACTTCACCATACATCTGACGGAGACAGTAAATCCTTCTCTGGACTCTGGAAGTCTCATCCGGGCTGTGCTAGCCTGAAAGATACAAAACATTTAGCAAAGGGAATAAAAAAGAAAATGCCGAGTCAAAAATTCAGTCCAAACATGTTCCGTCGACACAAGGGATATACCTACGAAACACTGAAGTCAAGGCTGGCAAATGATGTGAAGGCTAGATGTAGGGCAGAACTGATACAGGCCCACTTACACAATGGAGACATTGACAAAATAAAGAAGCATATGCCGGATACAATAGAAGCTATGCTGATGTGCTACAAAGGGTACTGTGGTGACATGTGTCAGCGCTACAGCTACTGCTGTAAAGGTGCGAGACAGGATCACTGGAAAAGTACATTTCTACCAGAGGGGACAGTACTATCTATGACAGATGAGGATGAGAAATACTTTAAAGTGTGTGTGGACACATTCCTGAGCACAGAGTGTTTGGAACAAACAAAACTGTTGACAGACACTCAAAAGACTGAAGCTTTCAATCGGAAACTACAAAAGACTAACCCAAAAAGTGTTACCTGGTACAGGAACTTTCCATCGAGGGTGCACACTGCTGTGCACATGTCCAACCATGGCTTTGCTGATTCCACCATCCTTCGACTGAGATCAGTTGGATCACATATTACATCAGGATCATCAGCTGTCAGGAGACTGGTTTCTGTAAACAGAAGGCAGATAGATATGTCACCGGCTCAGACAAAAAGACTAGCATACAGAAAGCGTCGAGGCCAACTTAGGATTAGGAGATACATGTGTCATTCGAGGAACCGGGCCCCTGTGCCAACTTACCATTCAGGAATGGACACTCCACCAAGTGGCAGTGACCATACTTACAGCAAATAACTGTGCTAATGTGAATCTGTGAACTCTGAACTGTGCTCAAATGAACTGTGCTTTTATACTTAATGGAAATATTTCTGTTATATTATTATTGTGTATATATAATATTAAATTCTAATTGAAAATTTAAACTTATATTTAATCTTTGTTTTATCTTACCTACTGAAAAATACAATTTGGATCCATCATAAACTGATTGACCATATTTCATCAGTCATATGTATTCCATATTTGTATTGCATATCAATGACATGAACAAACAATAATAATGTTCATGTTCTATTTGTTAATACCTATATGTGTTGATGTCAAAGAATGCTACATGTATATATGGTTATGGGGTTGGGATCTCACCGATTTAAAAAAATACATAATCAAGAAACTAATACACAAGGGATTGGGAAAGACCCCAGGGCCTGTTTTTACATCATGATTGTGTTTATCTGCATCATGTCCAACAATGCTTTATACGGTCATAGGTTGGGGATCCCAATGGTTTCAAAGAGGAGCAAGCAAGAGTTAAACATCTATTAAAGCTGAGAAGATACGAGAGGAAAGGGAAGCCGCCCTTAAAAGACGGGAAGAGACCATAAAAAGGCGGGTACAGGAACAAGCAAAGAAGCGAGAGGAGGTATTGGAGGTAAGTTTAGTTTTTATTACAATTATCTTTAATATGTAAATTGTGTAACCCCCCTTTCCATTTTCATGCGTATAAAGCCGTTATCCTTTTTTTAATAATAGGATCGTAGAGAGCTTGAAGAGTTAAGAAAAGAAATAGAAGAGTTAAATAGGTTGGCGACAGAGGGTAAGTTTGACGTAAGTACATGATAAAATCAATTCTATTTTCGTTCACTTTTACTTTATCGATTAAAGAGTTTGAACATAAGGAAATTATAAACATAAGAATTAATACTAGAAAATTGATTATATGGTCATTACCGGATGCCGCGCAATCAACTTCCGGTCTTTTTTTTCGAATTTTGAGAACTTTCGCTTAACCTTAGTGTGTCAGTGTAGTATATATGTAAAGACAATACTTTGCACTGATATTTTTTTTTTGCAACCTAGAACCGTTTCAAACGCCCCTTTAAACATATAATTTATAATATTTTCTATCCTTTATTTTTTTTTTCTTAGAAAGAAGAGGCAGACCCAAACAAAGAGGTAAGTTTCAAATGTACTTAATTAAAAGATTTCGATGATCAATGAAGCAAAATGTATGTATATTTTTGTCAAAGTTTAAATGTCGTAATATTAATGAGTAATATGGAAACTGAATGAAGTGATTTTATTTATTTATTGATGAATAGACTTAATCTTATGTATATATTTTTTTTATCTGGAAGAAGATCGGAATGTACAGGGAACGAAAGGGGTGAGTTTTATATACCCAAAATATATCATGTTTCTCTACAAGATAGAAATGTGCATTTAAATAGCATATTTGTTTACGCGTCAAATCTAGTTTTTTTTTTCTTCTTACTTTCCCACCACACAGAAGGGAGGTGTAAGAAACAGAAAAGGGGGGAAATATGTACTGCTCCGGAGGCAGAAGAAGGTAGCACGCGTGCTACCGTTAGGGACACAAGTAATAGAAATTGATTAAATACTTTTTTAGACGAAACCGCTGGGCCTTCTTCAGATTCGCATGGAAACATAAACCATTGTAATTTTTGCGGCAGTCAATTTGAAAATGAGTACTATCGAAAAGAACATTTGGAAAGAAAACATTTAAAAACAGAACAAGACAGCGACGACGAGGATGAGGCATATCTAAACTTAAAAAGAAAATACAAGAAAATCATTTACATGGGTCACCGCAGGGGGAATGTTCAGGATCTCTATAACTTTCCCGTCGAACATCTTTCAATAGAGGCACTAGAAAATCAGATGTTACACATTTTCAGGCAACAGTCTAACACATTCAAAGTTAATTTGTCCTTTGGGTTCGCGTTAACAGATATTGAAGGAAGTATGAGGTACTTTTACCCACACAACAATGAAACTGTTCTTGACCAACCAATGTTGATATCTGAATTGAGAGACGTTCGACGATTGATTGACAGACTGAGGGAGACTGATTTGCTGGCGACTGTTTTCAGTCAGAGACCTTCGACGAAATGGCGGGTATACCGCGTAACAAATGTCCGCTGGACAGTGACGCGCACCAGTTTTCCTTTAGGGGCGCAAGTGACTTTGCCAGATTTCATTAAGAACTTGAATTCCGTAATCAACCTGACGCATGATCGAAACACGGGTCGCCCTTTTACTGACAACTTGTGCATTTTTCGCTGCCTTGCGTATGATAGAGTCCGCGATACAAAAAATATAGAACGAACTACACATAAGTTATTTCGAGATTACACGGACAAGTTCAGCTCCGTCAATATCAACGTGTACAGACTGAGCGAAACTGGTGACGTCACGTTCGTTTGGCGCAGCACAGAACGTTATCAACATACAATTAGTTTAAATCAATTTGAAAACCATTTGAGTTTTATCAAATCATTGTCTGTTTACAGTAAAAAGTATAGGTGTCGTTCCTGTGATAAAATGTTTACATACCCTTACTCACTCCGTCGTCATGAGAAAACATGCGAGAACGCAACCAAATTTGTATTTCCAGGTGGATACCACTCCATCATTCCGACAATACACGAAAACTTGGAAAGTTTTGGCTTTACTGTAAAAAATGACGATATTATTATAGATTTTATTCTTATTTTATCACTTTCGATTTCGAGTCAATGCTTAGGAGGAGTGACACATATTTGCATGAACACATTCCTGTTTCGTGTAGCGTTTGCTCCAACGTACCCGGTTACGAGAGCCCACACTGTATTGTAGACGAGAACAGTCCTGACGCTTTAGTAGAAAAGTTTGTAAACTACCTGACTGAAATTCAATGCATGGCCGCTGAACGAACGAGAGAACAGTTCAACGATATACTTGAGAGGATGGACGAGGAAATAGTTGATAGCGACGATGACGACGACGACGAATTTGGTTTGGTTTATTTTGTTTAACGTCCTATTAACAGCTAAGGTCATTTAAGGACGGCCTCCCGTGTGTGCGACATGAATGCGTGTGGTGAGTGCGTATGTGTGTTTTGGGAGGCTGCGGTATGTTCGTGTTAAGTCTCCTTGTGATAGGCCGGAACTTTTGCCGATTTACAGTGCTACCTCACTACATACTGCCGAAGACACCCAGCAGCACACCCCACCCGGTCACATTATACTGACAACGGGTGAACCAGTCGTCCCACTCCTTGTATGCTGAGCGCTAAGCAGGAGCAGCAACTACCATTTTTAGAGACTCTGGTATGTCTCGGCCAGGGGACAGAACCCAAAGCCTTCCTCACAGAGGCGAACGCTCAACTAAAGGCCAAAAGTGAGACATTGTCAAGGGAGACATTAGGAAGAATAAAGTTGTTCAGAAAGAAGAGAAAAGATAAGATCCCAAATTTAGTCGCCTCTTACGATCATGCAATGGGGGCAGCAGGTACAATTCTTACGCCCTACCTGCAGGGCAGCGACGACGACGAAACACCTACAGACAGACATAGACGCAATCAGTTGTTTAAGTTACGGGACGATTTGAATAGATACATTGACCAGATTCCTGTGATAGGTTTTAATTCTGCAAAATACGACATCAATTTGATAAAAACAAAATTAGTCAAACATCTAAATCTGATGGAGGACAAGGCCAGTTTTGTTGTGAAGAAATGTAATCAGTACATGTCCATCTCTAGTGAAAGATTTCGATTTATAGACATCAGCAATTTTTTAGCAGCTGGTAGTTCCTATGATCAATTTATCAAGGCATATCACTTCGCGCTATTTCGCGACGAGGATCGGGATATTCACGAAAAGATACAACGCGGTATCGTCGGCGGTCTGTCAATCGTGTTTAGACGTTACCACGAAATGGGGGTGACGCGTATTAGAGACGGGGACAAAACGTGCGAGTGCATTCTGGGTCTCGATGCCAACGCGCTTTACTTGGACAGCATTTCAAAGCCAATGCCCACTGGTTACTATGCAGTGAGACGCGAAGAAACGCGATTTGCACTCGAACGTAAAGACAAATATTTAAAAGCTATCAAGTGGCTTGACTTCATCGCCGTCTCCGAAAATCGCGACATACAACACGCGCTCAACCGAGGTCGCGAGCATCGCATAGGGCCATACCGAGTGGATGGTTTCGATTCCGGCACCAACACCGTGTTTTAATTCGACGGGTGTTATTACCATTCACATCATTGCATTAAAAATCTCGACCCCGAGCTGCGGAAGAAACGCGAAGCGAGAAACGGGAGCGCTATATAAAGGAGAGGGGTTACATATGGAAACGTTTTAGGGCCTCTACTTGTTGTGATATATGTCACTTTCTCGACATAATTTATGTCGATTTGTTCACTTCTAACAAGACATGTCGTCATTGAGATGTCGACATGTTAAAATAACATCACAATTTGTCGTAATATTTAAGTCGCGAAACAAAAATATCAAGATGCATCAAGTCGATTTAGTTATGATGTCGATATATGAAAGTCGACTTTTTCGTAACAACACAACTTACCGTCGTATTTAAGTCGTATAAACAAATTAAAATGTTGAAATGTGTTGCGACTTGTCGTGAAAACTAAATTACGTCGATATCACGAACATCGACTTGATGCTTTAGATCGCCTTTTTCGGTGTTCGGATCATTTTTTGCTGTTGATGAAGAAGGCTGGCTGCATGTAAGTACTTTACTTAATAATACAGATTATAA
Source organism: Pecten maximus (assembly GCF_902652985.1). NCBI lineage: Eukaryota > Metazoa > Mollusca > Bivalvia > Pectinida > Pectinidae > Pecten > Pecten maximus. The sequence goes on along the minus strand of NC_047027.1, from coordinate 8,562,474 downwards.
TTTAATATAATTCCCATTTAAATGCGTAGAAGTACATGTATGAAGTTAATGATTGAATTAATTATGTTTTTTTTGTTTATGCTGTATTTATAAGATAGCATTGCCATTGCACCGTATTATATATGCAACGTGAAACTTAACCATATTTACTAATTTAAAAAAGAGCTCCTATCTCTTTTTGTATAAATAGGGGTAATTACACAGTAACCATTGTTTTAGCCTTGTGAGTACTTATGCGGTTTATCTAGTTAAAATAAATCAATGAAATTGCATCAGTTATATACGTTGATTTCCGGATTTACGAGCCCGCTGTCGGTTTCTCGAGTTAGTTGGCCTACTTCTTTGTTGTTCCTGATGCGGGACTGTTTGAGGCGGTAGGTAAGGCCTTGAAATTTTGATATTGGGATTAATTCAGGCAAAAAATATCATCGTAAAACACACATGCGGATCTTCCTAAAAATGAGCATTACCAACTAGAAATAACTGTAAGTAGGCCTAGTTCATATTGGTCTATATTTAGAAATATGTCATAGCTCATACTTTTATTTAAAAAATTACAGACTCAGTATAATGGAAAAGAACGAGCTCGAGGAAGCAACACAGACAACAAAACCTTTCAAGGTTTTTTCCAGAGACAGGGAGGCTAGGAAGGGCGTTGTTGCCTCTTCATTTGAAGATTTGAAAGATGGTTGTAAGTATAGCTAGGAATCTTTAGCGCATGCGGACATTTTACTATTTACTAAATGAAAATAATCACTAGGCCATAGGTCCAGTGTTTTCCTGCCTATAATACTGGGTGCGCCCATCGACCCAATTCCCAATGCATTTTAGCCTCATATTTTCACAAAATCAACTAAAAAATTCCCAATTGTGATGATTTTTTAAAATGCGGAAAAGAATCCCAAGTTTTTTAGGAAATATTTGTACCCGGTCAATCTCTGTGAGTGTCGCTGTAATTCAATTTCCCCAAAATACCCCAGAAAGACACCTGAGGTCAATGTAATCATTGTGATCCGAGGTTGGATAAATAGAGGTTATACAATAGTGTTTGTTGGATATGGAAAATATTTCACAAACTCTGACATGAGTAAGTTATTTTTAATAGTTGCAGAAAGACAAGAGCGTTAGCGAGTGTCTATAATATTGTAACTTTTAAAATAACTTATGAGACCTGTTTCTACCACAACACTATGGTGAAATTCGATTGAATCATGTGCACTTTCCATTATAAAATACCAGTGCTGGCCGGGACACCGCGGTGTTATCATTTGATTATTGATGAATGATGACATCAATAACAATTGCAGTTCGTGTCAAAGTTCAACTTATCCACCAATCAAAACACCGGAAGGTCATATTCCACTAGTGGAAAATATTTATCCAACAGTTTATACATTGGCCTGAGAGTGGAATAGCACAGGGTATTGTGTGGTACAAATAGTGATCTAGGAAAACTAGGATAAGATATTTTTCCTCAATCTAATTCATGGTACAGAAGAATGTCATGATAAGCCAGTACACAATTAACATGTATCCCTGGTATACTAACTGCAAATATAGTGATTGACTGGATTGAGAGACCTTTGCTAAGTTATATTCATGATATCTCATCATGGATTGTTGATTGTTGGACTAATACTGTCTGTATTATATAGGTTTCCAAGTTTGAGCCCTAAAAATGGCTCTCCACAAAAAATCACATGGTAAAGAAGGCTACCATAAGAAATTTGTACAATAAAATCAATTTCAGATTTGAAAAATTGTAACCTGTGCATTGTATGTCATCTCTACGTCAGAGTACAGTAACTTAGTTTGATTATAAAAATATCTTATAAACACATAAAAGGTAAATGTTAATTGTACATTAATAATATGTAAAGTCTTAAATATATGATAAGTATAGCTTTATCATTTTATTTCTTCGCAGTCTTCTCTATAAGATTTGAAATATCTAACCAAATCTCATATTTTGAAAACTTGATTTAAAGCCTGAACTATACTGTATGTAATATAATACCTACTGCATTATATTACATTAATATAATGCAGTAGGTATTATACATTACATGTATACATGTATACAACCCCTTATTAGGCTGTGTATTTTATTGTATTAAATTCATCCCTGCCTAACTTGAAACAGCTACTGTACCAAACAACTTCTAGTCTAGTATGTTGCCAAATGTTTCAGTATTGCCAACTCACCCGATTTCCCAGTGTTGACCCGGGTTTCAGACAATTTAAAATACATATTAACACGATTGACCGGTCTGGTCATCAAATAACCCATGTTTTGAGCTTTAACACCCGAGTGACCAGATTTCAGATACATATGTATGTCAAGAACCTCAATTAATCACTTAAATTGTCAGGTCACCTAAAGGACAAATTAATTGGATTGTAGGGCTTCTAATGACCCCCCTCGATAGGGACTGTGTTTACACAACACAATAGAAGTGTGAACTACATGCATATGTAGTTATAGCCAAGAACACATATTACATATTAGAAGATTCTGTCAACTTGACCTACTAGTACATGTGTTATGCCAGAAATGGCACTGAGTTTGAAAATGGTACAATTATGTAAAACTACATAATTGAGAATTTATTTTGTAAATATCAATGTTTTTCAATTTCAATATTTCACAGAAATATTCTTATTTCTGATAAAGTTTACTTAAATTTGATTTTGTAGTAATAATATACATGTAGACACTTGAATAGCATTCCAGATAGGTACAATGTAAATAAAAAGATAAGATTCTTAATTCCCTAACAATGACCTCAATTGATGTATACCTATTTTTAGATGTTAATTCGGTTACGTACAAATTTGGTTACAAACAAATCTGTAGCAGATGTTTGGTAACAAAACATCCATTAGGCAGTCAATTAGGCCACAGTGAGACACAATAGGGGTTAAGGTGTTGACAACCCCGGGGCTCACCACCCCTAATTGCAAACTTGTATTTTAAGGTGTTAGGTACGCTAAGCATGCGCGTTTCGACCCCTGGGAGCGACGGACAGCGAGGTTAGCGTGGGTCAAGTCACTTGAAGCTTGACCACCGTGAAATAAACATCGAAAGTTAACCTCTGCTGTTTGTTCTCCTCAACAGGTAAGACAATTTCATTAAGTCACTTTAAAAAGTTCTAAAATGTTTAAAGTTCTTTATTCAGTATGCAATGTCCATGTATATTCATTAATTATTACAAGCCTTTATTGAAACTTTATTTGCAAGGTTTATGACATTTTCTTTGTATTTCTATTTGAGTATTTTTGAGAAATTGAACTGTTGTAAATAGATTTTCAATTGTAAATTAATTGTAAACCTTAATCTATAGGAATATGTTACATTTTGAGTACAGTATATAATGTTAGTGATAAAATGCCTAATAATTAATTGGTTAATATTATTCTTCCAAAGTGTTACATTAAAAGTCATTGTTCATAACCTTCAGATATTATTGGTAAATTAAAAGGGAATTATTATATTGTGAATTATCAGACAAAGTTAAATAGTTAAATACGAGTTATCTCCCTTGTGTTTCCTGTAAAGTTGTCTAAAATACACACTCAACTTCTCCTGTCAAGTTACCTCAATTCTGATAAGATAACGATGATTCAAGCTCAATCGAGACTAGATCATGAATTGTAAGTAATTCAGTTACTCAAATATTGTAGAAGAACGCTATAGATCGGATATGCGTTTAGTTATTGTAAATTATCGAGTTTTGTCAGACGCGCGTAAATTGTCAGACATTGTTTGGTATTTAGGACTAGTATAGCAGACAGACTGTATTGTGAGGAAGTATTAACTTCAGTATATGATTGTATATTTTTCTTGTGTGAATAGTTTAGTGTTGTTCCATTCTTGTTTTATTAATTTGCAGTTCCGCATAACTTTGATTTATCTAACTAGAATAATTCAGGTGTTCATAAGGTTAGGCGGAAATAGGCCACGCCCCTCTCATCACTCCCTGTCATAAACCGGAAGTGATTATAACTGTAAACAGTAACACGTGCTAGCTGTCAAACAAGTCGGGTCACAGTCTAGTTAATAGTGTAAAATATATATATTACTGAATCTATTAGTTATCAGTTATTTTAAGGGATTGGGTAGTAGGAATATTAAATAGTATATTCTAAGTAAATGTTTTGGAACTAGATTTTATTTTATTTTTAATCACTTTGTTTTGTGTTTATATTCTGTGGTTGCAAGAATATCAGATATTGTATTATTTGTAATTTGAAGTACAAATGTATGTGTATCTATACTAAATGGTTATTTAGATTTTATGTACATGTTTTGGTAGTTGTGATTATAACTGAATAATTGTATATTGAAATAATTAAAAGTTTAAATTATAGTTCAAACTCTGTACAATCTTTCGAACAGATGTAAACATTTTATTCTCAACATTTGGCAGGTCTAATATTAAATTATATGTGAAATTGTATCAAATTGTATATCACTTGAAGCTTGACCACCGTGAAATAAACATCGAAAGTTAACCTCTGCTGTTTGTTCTCCTCAACAGAATCTAGCCTTAAGGGAATCTCCCTATTCAGTGTCAAAAACACGTCACCCCACACGAAGAGTGCATAAAACTGGTGCAGAATCGAATTCAAAGTACCTACACATAAAAGCGAGTCCCCAAAGAAGACAATGCCAGCACCACAAAACAGAATGACGCTGAGGAGTGATCCGGCAGATGAGGAAAACCAACTTGCAGCAGATTTTGATACTACAATACATGAACATGGAGGTGAGGAGTCAGAAGTTGATGTTACAGTTCAGGCCAGCAGGTCAACACACCAATCACCATCACAACCACCACCGCATCCACCACCACAAGCTCCTTATAGGAGGTATAAGCCTCCTCATTTAGAAAAATTTCAAAAAGGAATGTCACCATCCCTCTGGTGGATGAAATTCATGACATTCTGCTCATTGGTAGGAATGCCAAACTGGGAAATAATTCAATCATTTCCTATGTTTGTGGCAGACAATGTGTCAGACTGGTTTCTGACTCTGGAAAATGGCCACAGAAATACCGTATCAAAACTTAAGTCAGCCTTCATCGAGCGGTTTAAGTCAGTTACACCCTATGACATTGGCACAATGAATTTAAGGCAGCGAGACAGCGAGAGTGTTGACGACTATTTCGATAGAGTTGTACGAGATACGTCGGACATTGACATCTCCCCACTAGTTCTGGTTGGGATGATTGTGGCAGGCCTACTACCAGATATAGGCCGCATTGTGATGCCACAGGACCCAGAATCTGTACAAAAAGCAAGACGCCTGGCCTTATCTGCAGAGCGAGCAATCAAACACACCAGCCAGGACAGTGTTAACAGAATTGCCAGACTGGAAGACAAAGTGGACTCTATGTCTAACAATCTTCTTAGTGAGATACGGGGGATGTTTGTCTCCACACCAGTTTCTGTGATGGACAGTCATCAGCCACAGCAGCAACAGCATTGGCAACATCAACAAAGAAGGACTCAACCACAGCAACCTCGTCAGCAACGAACAAATCACCAGCAAAGACAGTACAAGCAGCAGCAACACTTCCAGCAACAGCAGCAGCCACAGTTCCAGCCACAGTTCCAGCAACAGCAGCCTCGGCGACAGTGTGGTTGTGGTGAGTACTGCAGTTCAAGATCAGTATGTAAGGCACTAAATAAGCAGTGTAATAACTGTGACAAATATAATCACTTTGCTAGGGTATGTAGGGCTCCCAAAAGGAATCAGAACTATAGGAGTTGAAGGTGTGGGCCTGTTCAAGGACCCCATGCCTTGAATGGGCACAAAGGCAAAACAAAAGCAATACAAATTTCAGAGGTGAATTTGGCATCACCTATGGACAAAAATAGGACTAGGGTTTCAGTAAAAGGTGTAAAAACTCACGCCTTGATTGACACTGGTGCTGATATTTCATGTATGTCTGAAGATTTTTTGAATAAAATAGGGCTGACAAGGAAAGTGCTAAACACGAGAAAACCACATTTTGTTAAAGGAGTTACTCAAAGTACACTTAAGGTGCTAGGTACTGTTAGGATTCCAATCTCATTCAAAGGTGCTGTCATAGATTATACTGTTCATGTTGTTGAAAACTTTTCTTACTCTTTAATACTTGGCTATGATTTCATGAAAGATAACCATGCTTCAATTAACCTGTCTACTAACCACTTACACCTTCATGATGACACAGTCACGGTAGGTATGCTACAGGTAAACCAAGGATTTGCACGCTCTAAGGGTGCAGTTGTCATCAAGGCAAATCACCAAATGGATATACCTGTGAAAATATCTAGGAGGAAGCATGATGACATAGTGCTCTTAGAACCGTGTGGAATCAACCACAACAAAGATATAGCTACAGCTAGGTGCATAGTTAGAGTTGATAAGGGTACAGCTACACTTAGGGTACTTAACCCCACAAACAAAGATGTACACATCCCTAATAACAGACTCCTAGCAGTAGTTACAGACATCGAACACTCATCAGTAGATATCCTCACAGATGAAACACCAAATATCAGTGCTATTCAAACAACAACACAACAACAAAAGGCCAAAAACAACAAACCAAGTTATCAGGACATATCTTTTGATTTTACAGACTCAGATCTTACAGACACTCAAAAACAACTCCTCACATCATTTTTACAAAAGAATAGGGATGTATTTGCTAACAATCTACAAGAGTTAGGCACTACGGATAAATACTATCATCGCATCGAGACAGTTGACAATGCTAGTCCAGTCCGAATGCCTTTCTACAGACAATCTCCCCACATTTTAAAGGAAATTAACAGACAGGTAGACGAAATGTTGGAACATGGCATCATAACACCATCAAATTCAGAATGGCATAGTCCAGTTGTACTGGTTAAAAAACGCAATGGCGAGTTCAGATTTGCTGTAGATTATAGAAAATTAAACAAAGTTACAAAACCTATGTCATTTCCCCTTCCGCGTTTTGAAACTATATTGGACACTATTGGGGAATCAAAAGCAAAATATTTTTCTACACTAGATCTTGCCTCTGGGTTTTGGCAAATACCACTTGACCCCAATACTAAACATAAAGCAGCTTTCATAACTCAATCTGGTGTTTGGGAATGGGAGAAAATGCCATTTGGTCTCACAAATGCACCCATCTCTTTCCAAATGGTTATGACACAGGTCTTGAGAGAACTCAATTGGAAATGTGTACTTTGCTATGTAGACGATATACTTGTCTTCAGTACATCATTTCAGTCTCATCTCAATCACCTAGCACAGGTATTTCACAAATTGAGAGATGCTAGACTCACTCTCAAACCTTCCAAGTGCTTTTTCGCTGTCAAAAAGGTAAAGTACCTAGGTCATATCATATCAAAAGATGGAGTATCTGTAGATCCTGAGAAAACTTCAGCTGTTAGTACCTTTCCAGTTCCTAAAACACAGCATGATATTCGTAGTTTTCTGGGTATGTGTAACTACTATCGTAGATTTATAAGATCTTACTCAGAGATATCTTCCCCACTTAGAGACCTGCTTCATAAAGACAAACCATTCATTTGGTCAGATAAGTGTCAAGAGACATTTGACTCTTTGAAGGAGCATCTTTTGTCAGCTCCAATTCTCGCTTACCCTGACATAAACAAAGATTTTATTCTCACTTGTGACGCAAGTGATGGGTCAATTGGCTACATTCTTAGTCAGTTAGATGAGGAAAACAGGGAGCATGTTATAGCGTACGGTGGACGCTCATTACAGGGTTCACAGCGCAGATGGACAACATATGACAAGGAATGTTATGCTATCCTTAAAGGTATTGAAGCCTACAATACTTATTTGTCCCACAAACCTTTTACGGTTTATACTGACCACAAAGCTCTGGTATGGTTAAAAGAGAAGAAACAGTTGGGAGCTCGGCTCCAGCGCTGGGTAACAGACATCCAGCAGTTCGACTTTGTGGTAAAACATATCAAAGGTAAGAAAAACACATCTGCTGACGCCCTTAGTCGACGCCCTTACCCTCTCAAGCTAGTCACAGAAGAAAACCATGACGAAGGAGTGGAACCTCCTACTATATTTCTTTGTGAAACAGATCAAGGCTTAGAGTTTCAAGAAAACTGCCTTCCAAATTTGTTTGATGACAACATTCCCAATGAAACAGAGAATGATGAAATTAGTGAAAACGTCATAGTGACTAATGTCAATCCAATGTCTGTAGATAGAGAAATCACTCAAGTGGAGCTGTTTTATGAGGATAATGTTGATATATCCATTCAGGCCATTGAACAAGGTGATACAGACATAGATACACAGATAGATAATATGACAGATATGGGTCAGCAACAGAAAGATTGCCCAGAATTACATGACACATATGTTTACTTAGAGAGCAAACAACAGACACTCCCAGAGGACAATAAAAAGGCTAGACAAATAGCAATAAATGCACAACAATACAGCATCCTTAACAATACATTGTATCACTGGCACCAAAGACGAGCTCATCGTTTACCAAACAATGATAAATACATACAACAACTTGTCCTACCAAAAACACTCAGACATGATGCGTTGTTGTCATATCATGACAATCGTGCAGGTGGAGCTCACCTGGGTACCAAACGTGTATATGAGGCACTGAAACAAAGATTCTACTGGCCAGGGATGCATCAAGATGTAGAGGATTATATTACTGCATGTGATAGGTGTCAGAGGATAAAGGTCAATAGACAAGCACGACCACCACCATTGACTCCGCTACCAGTACCAGGTGACACATTAGAGCGTTGGCACATGGATATTTTAGGTCCCCTAACAGAAACTAAAGAAGGTTATAAATACATTCTCTTAGTTGTAGATAGTTTTTCCAAATGGACAGAAGCTATCGCTCTCAAAACACAAGAAGCCACAGAAGTTGCTCGAGGCTTGTATGAACAAATCTTTACTAGATATGGTGCCCCAAAGATTCTGTTGTCGGACAGAGGTCAAAATTTTATGTCCAAATTAGTCAATGCTCTTTGTGAACTATTTTCAATCACTCACCATCACACAAGCTCCTATCACCCACAAACAAATGCAACATGTGAACGTGTTAACAGTACACTTGCACAAGCACTTAGGGCTTACTGTGACAAAGAGCAGCAAAATTGGGTATCATTGTTGCCAGGTATTATGATGGCATTCAGGATGTCACCATCTACTCAGTCCACAGAATATTCTCCTTTCTATATGTTGTTTGGTAAGGAAATGCGCATGCCTTTTGATGTTGCACTCATGCCTAAAGACAATATGTCCCGTGATGCGAAACAGCACATTGAGGATTTGATCAGTCGTCTGAAGGTAGCACATAACATAGCTACCGAAAACATCAAAACTGCACAAGCAAAGAGTAAACAGAGACATGATGTAAAAGCAAAGGAACCAGGGTTTAAACTTCGTGATAAGGTGCTTTTAAAAGTACATCACACACCAAAGGGTCTAAGCCCCAAATTGCACGACAAGCAAACCGGACCGTTTTACATCTGTGAAGTACTACCAAACAATACTTACAAACTTAGACAATGCTCAGATCACAAACAAATGCGGGCAACATACAATGCTAGCCAACTGAAACCATACAACAATCCCGACTTTCGCAGGCTTCAGCCAGATCCACCAAACCCACAGTTACAACCAAATCAACCAAACCCACAGTTACAACCAAATCAACCAAACCCACAGTTACAACCAAATCAACCAAACCAACGGTTACAACCAAATCAACAAATACAACCAAATATACTACAAAGACAACCACAACCAAAACAACAAAATCAAACACAAGGTCACCCAACTCGTCCACAAAATCAAACACAAGGTCACCCAACTCGTCCACAAAATCAAACACAAGGTCACCCAACTCGTCCACAAAATCAGACACAAGGTCACTCAACTCGTCCACAAAATCAAACACAAGGTCACTCAAACCGTCCACAAAATCAAACACAAGGTCACCCAATTAGTCCTCAAAACCAATCACATGGTGGACCAGTTTATCAACAGAGTCAACCACACAAACATGGTAAGGCAAATCAACAAAACAAAGATTCTTCACAGAATCCACAATATACACAGTCTCCAAGAATAGGAATCAACCCGCATCAGAGCTCTCAACACATCAAACAAAATGGACAAAACAAAAATGTTGCTGATAAGCAAAGGAGGCAAATTTTACACTCTCAAGGTCATCTTAATGATGATACCTCCAGTGACCTATCTACAAATGATAGACAAACATATCCTATAAAGAAAATTCTCAGAAAGAAACTGATAGGTGGGATACCGCATTATCTAGTTCAATGGGAAGGATATAGCAAACGCACTTGGCAACCAGAGACAGATTTTAGTCAAGATCTCCTTGAAGAGTTCAATTGTAAATATACCCCACAAGGGAAACGAAGGAAACGTCCAGTAACTTACTTTAAACGCAAGTAAGGTTAACAAGAGAAAAAAAAAGTTACCTGGGTGCACCTTTCAGTGAACAAATGTCATTTTAAGGCGAACATTATTGTATTGATACTGTGAAAAGAAATGTCCAGTCAGCTGACAATATTTCATAAATATCTAGACTTCTATTTTTCAAATTTTCAAAATTCTTAGTTCTAAAATTCTAGTGGTTCAGTTACCCTTACAGTTTATACTGTAGTTCTATAGTGCTAAAGTGTCTGATCAACACTAAAACCTGACTGACCACAAATTTTTTTTTCTTATTCGTTGTAGGGAACATTTGGACAAATCTAATCACTAGTCTCATACAAGGATATGTGGTTCTCGCGCTGATGATGACCCTTGTAATTGGACAACCCCAGATTCCAGACACTAAAGACAACACATTGTCTAGATTGAACTACGGAGTAGTATTCCAAAAGGAAAGTCCCATGCATCTCTCAAGAGAATATTGGCTTCATACATTTGCCGTGGACATTCCAAAACCAGTTATGTCGGTACAGATGCCAAGATGTAAACATAGCCATGTATCATGTCATGTTTTGAATAGTGTTGTTTTACAAGTAAATGCACTGAAACACAGAACCTTAGTTCAGGTTCAGGAAATAGTATCAAACATACTTAACTTGATTCCACAGTCTAAGATGTTTAGAGATAATAGGTCTCAAAGATCAATTTTACCATTTATAGGACAATTGTCTAGAGGTCTGTTTGGTACAGCTACCATGGATGATGTCAATGTATTAGCCAGACATGTTAATGCACTAATTAGGAGAACACAGAAAGTAACTAGAGCAGTTGAACAACATGGTTCACATCTGTCATCTTACATGAATGTAGTAGATGAAAGAATTTCTAATCTTAAGTCAGGTATTGAGCAAAATTTTCACACAATCAACAACCTATTACACACATTTAGGTTTTCATTTGAACACTTAGAAATCACACTTACAAACATTTCTGGAATGCTAGCTGAGCAAGTTCAGAAAGCTAACCAACTTGAAATCACCTTTCTTTCCTTTCAATCTTCCGCGTTTTTGAAACTATATTGGACACTATTGGGGTAATTCAAAAGCAAAATATTTTTCTCCACTAGATTCTGCCTCTGGGTTTTTGGCAGATACCACTTGACCCCAATACTAAACATTAAGCAGCTTTCATAACTCAATCTGGTGTTTGGGAATGGGAGAAAATGCCATTTGGTCTCACAAATGCACCCATCTCTTTCCAAATGGTTATGACACAGGTCTTGAGAGAACTCAATTGGAAATGTGTACTTTGCTATGTAGACGATATACTTGTCTTCAGTACATCATTTCAGTCTCATCTCAATCACCTATCACAGGTATTTCACAAATTGAGAGATGCTAGACTCACTCTCAAACCTTCCAAGTGCTTTTTCGCTGTCAAAAAGGTAAAGTACCTAGGTCATATCATATCAAAAGATGGAGTATCTGTAGATCCTGAGAAAACTTCAGCTGTTAGTACCTTTCCAGTTCCTAAAACACAGCATGATATTCGTAGTTTTCTGGGTATGTGTAACTACTATCGTAGATTTATAAGATCTTACTCAGAGATATCTTCCCCACTTAGAGACCTGCTTCATAAAGACAAACCATTCATTTGGTCAGATAAGTGTCAAGAGACATTTGACTCTTTGAAGGAGCATCTTTTGTCAGCTCCAATTCTCGCTTACCCTGACATAAACAAAGATTTTATTCTCACTTGTGACGCAAGTGATGGGTCAATTGGCTACATTCTTAGTCAGTTAGATGAGGAAAACAGGGAGCATGTTATAGCGTACGGTGGACGCTCATTACAGGGTTCACAGCGCAGATGGACAACATATGACAAGGAATGTTATGCTATCCTTAAAGGTATTGAAGCCTACAATACTTATTTGTCCCACAAACCTTTTACGGTTTATACTGACCACAAAGCTCTGGTATGGTTAAAAGAGAAGAAACAGTTGGGAGCTCGGCTCCAGCGCTGGGTAACAGACATCCAGCAGTTCGACTTTGTGGTAAAACATATCAAAGGTAAGAAAAACACATCTGCTGACGCCCTTAGTCGACGCCCTTACCCTCTCAAGCTAGTCACAGAAGAAAACCATGACGAAGGAGTGGAACCTCCTACTATATTTCTTTGTGAAACAGATCAAGGCTTAGAGTTTCAAGAAAACTGCCTTCCAAATTTGTTTGATGACAACATTCCCAATGAAACAGAGAATGATGAAATTAGTGAAAACGTCATAGTGACTAATGTCAATCCAATGTCTGTAGATAGAGAAATCACTCAAGTGGAGCTGTTTTATGAGGATAATGTTGATATATCCATTCAGGCCATTGAACAAGGTGATACAGACATAGATACACAGATAGATAATATGACAGATATGGGTCAGCAACAGAAAGATTGCCCAGAATTACATGACACATATGTTTACTTAGAGAGCAAACAACAGACACTCCCAGAGGACAATAAACAGGCTAGACAAATAGCAATAAATGCACAACAATACAGCATCCTTAACAATACATTGTATCACTGGCACCAAAGACGAGCTCATCGTTTACCAAACAATGATAAATACATACAACAACTTGTCCTACCAAAAACACTCAGACATGATGCGTTGTTGTCATATCATGACAATCGTGCAGGTGGAGCTCACCTGGGTACCAAACGTGTATATGAGGCACTGAAACAAAGATTCTACTGGCCAGGGATGCATCAAGATGTAGAGGATTATATTACTGCATGTGATAGGTGTCACAGGATAAAGGTCAATAGACAAGCACGACCACCACCATTGACTCCGCTACCAGTACCAGGTGACACATTAGAGCGTTGGCACATGGATATTTTAGGTCCCCTAACAGAAACTAAGGAAGGTTATAAATACATCCTCTTAGTTGTAGATAGTTTTTCCAAATGGACAGAAGCTATCGCTCTCAAAACACAAGAAGCCACAGAAGTTGCTCGAGGCTTGTATAAACAAATCTTTACTAGATATGGTGCCCCAAAGATTCTGTTGTCGGACAGAGGTCAAAATTTTATGTCCAAATTAGTCAATGCTCTTTGTGAACTATTTTCAATCACTCACCATCACACAAGCTCCTATCACCCACAAACAAATGCAACATGTGAACGCGTTAACAGTACACTTGCACAAGCACTTAGGGCTTACTGTGACAAAGAGCAGCAAAATTGGGTATCATTGTTGCCAGGTATTATGATGGCATTCAGGATGTCACCATCTACTCAGTCCACAGAATATTCTCCTTTCTATATGTTGTTTGGTAAGGAAATGCGCATGCCTTTTGATGTTGCACTCATGCCTAAAGACAATATGTCCCGTGATGCGAAACAGCACATTGAGGATTTGATCAGTCGTCTGAAGGTAGCACATAACATAGCTACCGAAAACATCAAAACTGCACAAGCAAAGAGTAAACAGAGACATGATGTAAAAGCAAAGGAACCAGGGTTTAAACTTCGTGATAAGGTGCTTTTAAAAGTACATCACACACCAAAGGGTCTAAGCCCCAAATTGCACGACAAGCAAACCGGACCGTTTTACATCTGTGAAGTACTACCAAACAATACTTACAAACTTAGACAATGCTCAGATCACAAACAAATGCGGGCAACATACAATGCTAGCCAACTGAAACCATACAACAATCCCGACTTTCGCAGGCTTCAGCCAGATCCACCTAACCCACAGTTACAACCAAATCAACCAAACCCACAGTTACAACCAAATCAACCAAACCCACAGTTACAACCAAATCAACCAAACCAACGGTTACAACCAAATCAACAAATACAACCAAATATACTACAAAGACAACCACAACAAAAACAACAAAATCAAACACAAGGTCACCCAACTCGTCCACAAAATCAAACACAAGGTCACCCAACTCGTCCACAAAATCAGACACAAGGTCACCCAACTCGTCCACAAAATCAGACACAAGGTCACTCAACTCGTCCACAAAATCACACACAAGGTCACTCAAACCGTCCACAAAACCAAACACAAGGTCACCCAGTTCGTCCTCAAAACCAATCACATGGTGGACCAGTTTATCACCAGAGTCAACCACACAAACATGGTAAGGCAAATCAACAAAACAAAGATTCTTCACAGAATCCACAATATACACAGTCTCCAAGAATAGGAATCAACCCGCATCAGAGCTCTCAACACATCAAACAAAATGGACAAAACAAAAATGTTGCTGATAAGCAAAGGAGGCAAATTTTACACTCTCAAGGTCATCTTAATGATGATACCTCCAGTGACCTATCTACAAATGATAGACAAACATATCCTATAAAGAAAATTCTCAGAAAGAAACTGATAGGTGGGATACCGCATTATCTAGTTCAATGGGAAGGATATAGCAAACGCACTTGGCAACCAGAGACAGATTTTAGTCAAGATCTCCTTGAAGAGTTCAATTGTAAATATACCCCACAAGGGAAACGAAGGAAACGTCCAGTAACTTACTTTAAACGCAAGTAAGGTTAACAAGAGAAAATTACCTGGGTGCACCTTTCAGTGAACAAATGTCATTTTAAGGCGAACATTATTGTATTGATACTGTGAAAAGAAATGTCCAGTCAGCTGACAATATTTCATAAATATTTAGACTTCTATTTTCAAATTTTCAAAATTCTTAGTTTTGAAATTCTAGTGGTTCAGTTACCCTTACAGTTTATACTGTAGTTCTATAGTGCTAAAGTGTCTGATCAACACTAAAACCTGACTGACCACAAATTTTTTTTTTCTTATTCGTTGTAGGGAACATTTGGACAAATCTAATCACTAGTCTCATACAAGGATATGTGGTTCTCGCGCTGATGATGACCCTTGTAATTGGACAACCCCAGATTCCAGACACTAAAGACAACACATTGTCTAGATTGAACTATGGAGTAGTATTCCAAAAGGAAAGTCCCATGCATCTCTCAAGAGAATATTGGCTTCATACATTTGCCGTGGACATTCCAAAACCAGTTATGTCGGTACAGATGCCAAGATGTAAACATAGCCATGTATCATGTCATGTTTTGAATAGTGTTGTTTTACAAGTAAATGCACTGAAACACAGAACCTTAGTTCAGGTTCAGGAAATAGTATCAAACATACTTAACTTGATTCCACAGTCTAAGATGTTTAGAGATAATAGGTCTCAAAGATCAATTTTACCATTTATAGGACAATTGTCTAGAGGTCTGTTTGGTACAGCTACCATGGATGATGTCAATGTATTAGCCAGACATGTTAATGCACTAATTAGGAGAACACAGAAAGTAACTAGAGCAGTTGAACAACATGGTTCACATCTGTCATCTTACATGAATGTAGTAGATGAAAGAATTTCTAATCTTAAGTCAGGTATTGAGCAAAATTTTCACACAATCAACAACCTATTACACACATTTAGGTTTTCATTTGAACACTTAGAAATCACACTTACAAACATTTCTGGAATGCTAGCTGAGCAAGTTCAGAAAGCTAACCAACTTGAAATCACCTTTCTTTCCTTTCAATCTTCCATCCAGTCTTTGCTCGAAGGTAAATTAACACCATTTCTGTTACCAAAACAGGTCATTGATGAAACAATGAGGGAAATACAGGATATATTATCAAAGAAGTATTCTGGATTTCATCTGATTATGTCAAGTCCTGCTGAGATGTATAAGAAAGCTGAATTCTTCTATACTAGAAATGACTCTACTCTTTATCTTACTGTAAGATTTCCTATTGCATCTCGTGCAAACTCTCTAACCCTGTATCGCATTCACTCTCTCCCTGTACCTGTTAATAACACTACCCAGCATGCCACACAGTTGATGGATTTACCCGATTACTTTGCTGTTACATATCATAAGCAGTTTTACACTTCTCTGACTAGTCGTCAGCTTATGACTTGTGACCGTAGTGAATCATACCTGTGTGACTTTAATATACCATTAACACCTGCTACAGTGTCCTCATGCATTTGGGCTTTGTTTGTAGATGACAAAACTCAGATTCACAAACACTGTAACTTCCGCTTTCGCAAATCTTTACTAAAACCAACTGTACTGGAAATATCACCATCTTCTGTTCTTGTGTACAATACACCAAAGGTTTCTGTGAACTGTCCAACTAACCAGTACATCATACCAGGGTGCTCATTTTGTATCCATACAATCCCTTGTATGTGTACCTTGTCTTCTCAAGTTTGGTATTATGCTCCTAGATTAATCCATTGTATCAACAACACAAAAGAGCAGATAACTCCATTATATCCAGTCAATCTAGCTTTACTACAAGAATTTTTCAATGCATCACAAATAACTGCTATCTCAGCTGACAGCACATTTAGTTCACCTACTCCTATCAATATACCAAACTTTAAATTATACAACCATTCATTTTCAAAATTTCTAGCTGCAGATGAAAAATCTCATTTAAGTCTGAGAAAGATGGCAGAGGCCACTAAGAAAGACCAGATGATTTTTGAAACTTTAGCAGAGCCTTTATTAGATGGACAAATAGATATCGATCAGTCATGGATAGATAAACGCACTATTCTTACATTAGTTGCAATTAGCATTGCGTCATTGTCATTGATCGCAGTTGTATTTATACTTTTTAAACTTAGGAACTTATCTACTTCACTATTAGTGTTACAACAAGTTAGTCAAGTTAAATCCATGACACCACCAACATTTGATTATGCAAATCCAACCACAGCACTTACCGAGTCAGAGTTTCCTATTTCTGTAGAAATTTTTCAACAATTTACATGGATTCATGCATCAGTGTTCCTAAATGTTATTATACTAGTCCTTGTCCTTGCTATTTTGGTTCTTATTTGCAAAAGAAAGAAGAAAGGTACTATTTTGTTTTTAGAAATTACCAACAGTTCAGACTGTCAATTAATTCCTATTATGCACCTGCCTTTGTGTCCATCCTATTGGGATATAAAACACCCCCATGATATCTCTGATATCAGTCTGGATCCTTTTCCATCATGTAAACTTAGAGTAGACTGGCCAGGTTTCAATATTACCAATCAATTAACTAAACAAAGCATTTCAGTTCAAAATAGTTTGAATATTCATCTTTGGCAATATTTTGCAGTCAAAAAATTACTGCAGCAGCCATTTTGTGTTCATATTCTAATTTCTCATCAAGGCATTTATCAACCTCTTACACCAGATGTAGTTGGAGGCTCTGATCACTCAAACACACCTGCCAGCACTTTTAAATATTCAAATGATCTTTACCCTAATTTAAATACTTAGGACAGTTCAATTTGCTGCCTATATACAACTGATCTGAATGTGGTACTCAAACATACTTTATTGTACACATAGAAAACTTTGCATACAGGGTATGCCTGTTTGATATGTATATCACTTTGTCATGTTGTTTTTTTTTACTTTTATTATTTTCACTTTGTACCTGTGTTTATATGTTTATTCATTTTTATAACTAGTACCAACCTCCTGTCCTATATTCAACTAAAACACATATTTTGTTTAGCTTTGAGGGACCAAAGCTTTTGTGGCTAAGGGAGAGTTGTTATGCCAGAAATGGCACTGAGTTTGAAAAGGGTACAATTATGTAAAACTACATAATTGAGAATTTATTTTGTAAATATCAATGTTTTTCATTTTCAATATTTCACAGAAATATTCTTATACATGTAGACACTTGAATAGCATTCCAGATAGGTACAATGTAAATAAAAAGATAAGATTCTTAATTCCCTAACAATGACCTCAATTGATGTATACCTATTTTTAGATGTTAATTCGGTTACGAACAAATTTGGTTACAAACAAATCTGTAGCAGATGTTTGGTAACAAAACATCCATTAGGCAGTCAATTAGGCCACAGTGAGACACAATAGGGGTTAAGGTGTTGACAACCCCGGGGCTCACCACCCCTAATTGCAAACTTGTATTTTAAGGTGTTAGGTACGCTAAGCATGCGCGTTTCGACCCCTGGGAGCGACGGACAGCGAGGTTAGCGTGGGTCAAGTCACTTGAAGCTTGACCACCGTGAAATAAACATCGAAAGTTAACCTCTGCTGTTTGTTCTCCTCAACAGGTAAGACAATTTCATTAAGTCACTTTAAAAAGTTCTAAAATGTTTAAAGTTCTTTATTCAGTATGCAATGTCCATGTATATTCATTAATTATTACAAGCCTTTATTGAAACTTTATTTGCAAGGTTTATGACATTTTCTTTGTATTTCTATTTGAGTATTTTTGAGAAATTGAACTGTTGTAAATAGATTTTCAATTGTAAATTAATTGTAAACCTTAATCTATAGGAATATGTTACATTTTGAGTACAGTATATAATTTTAGTGATAAAATGCCTAATAATTAATTGGTTAATATTATTCTTCCAAAGTGTTACATTAAAAGTCATTGTTCATAACCTTCAGATATTATTGGTAAATTAAAAGGGAATTATTATATTGTGAATTATCAGACAAAGTTAAATATTTAAATACGAGTTATCTCCCTTGTGTTTCCTGTAAAGTTGTCTAAAATACACACTCAACTTCTCCTGTCAAGTTACCTCAATTCTGATAAGATAACGATGATTCAAGCTCAATCGAGACTAGATCATGAATTGTAAGTAATTCAGTTACTCAAATATTGTAGAAGAACGCTATAGATCGGATATGCGTTTAGTTATTGTAAATTATCGAGTTTTGTCAGACGCGCGTAAATTGTCAGACATTGTTTGGTATTTAGGACTAGTATAGCAGACAGACTGTATTGTGAGGAAGTATTAACTTCAGTATATGATTGTATATTTTTCTTGTGTGAATAGTTTAGTGTTGTTCCATTCTTGTTTTATTAATTTGCAGTTCCGCATAACTTTGATTTATCTAACTAGAATAATTCAGGTGTTCATAAGGTTAGGCGGAAATAGGCCACGCCCCTCTCATCACTCCCTGTCATAAACCGGAAGTGATTATAACTGTAAACAGTAACACGTGCTAGCTGTCAAACAAGTCGGGTCACAGTCTAGTTACTAGTGTAAAATATATATATTACTGAATCTATTAGTAATCAGTTATTTTAAGGGATTGGGTAGTAGGAATATTAAATAGTATATTCTAAAGTAAATGTTTTGGAACTAGATTTTATTTTATTTTTAATCACTTTGTTTTGTGTTTATATTCTGTGGTTGCAAGAATATCAGATATTGTATTATTTGTAATCTGAAGTACAAATGTATGTGTATCTATACTAAATGGTTATTTAGATTTTATGTACATGTTTTGGTAGTTGTGATTATAACTGAATAATTGTATATTGAAATAATTAAAAGTTTAAATTATAGTTCAAACTCTGTACAATCTTTCGAACAGATGTAAACATTTTATTCTCAACATTTGGCAGGTCTAATATTAAATTATATGTGAAATTGTATCAAATTGTATATCACTTGAAGCTTGACCACCGTGAAATAAACATCGAAAGTTAACCTCTGCTGTTTGTTCTCCTCAACAGAATCTAGCCTTAAGGGAATCTCCCTATTCAGTGTCAAAAACACGTCACCCCACACGAAGAGTGCATAAAACATGTATGGATTTTAACTAACTGAGAACTTTAACTAAATATGTTTTTACGTGCACAGTGACACCACACCAAATCTTCATGCGCACACTAGAAACTATATATAGGACGATTATCTAAGTACAGATTCAGTCTAACAAGCTTCAGCTTACAACGACGGTGACAACGAAATCGTAAAGACAGTCGGTCATGCATCACGATGTCAGTTAAGGCATCCATTCCCATACCAGGCTGGCAAAGACACGGTTAATTAATCATATTTGAGAGCAGAATTATGGAACATTACTTCAAAAACAAACACTAAGATGATGGCTGGAGGATTTACTTAGTACTCACATGGAAAGACATATGTCGGCATATGCATATGCCCACAGCCAGTATATGTATCGTAATGGCCACCATTTTGGGTAACTAATGATAAAAATAGAAACGGAAGGCGGTCTGAAAAAATCCGGATTTTTTCTGTATATAAGGGGTCAAAATTTTATTAACTCAAATAATTTTGATTTTTGTATTGTGGTTTAATTTATTAAACTGATGAAAAATAAAATGAGAAAATACAAGGTATTTTTGAACGATTCATAAAATTGAAACTTCAAAAATATTAAAATATTTAATTGTATGTAGAAAAAAAACAAGGCTTTGTACAATTCTGTTCATGCAATTAGTTATATTTATTTTATTTGTTTTTCGTAATTTTTTTTCATAATATTTTTTTTTGTATGTTTTGATTAAAAATGCAAATTTTCAGTGTTTGGTAGATTAAATTAAATAATATAGAAATATTCAATGGGTTCTTGCTATGCTTCATTACCCCATAACCCTGGTTATCACCAGATATATATATATATAGGTTGGCAACACTGATTGTTTAATGGACGAAAATGTTGATATGAACGACTTCTTGGAAACTAAGCAATGGATAATTGTTTCAATTTTAGTGGTACTGGTAGAATTACGGACTTAAGTCCGTGGTAGAATCCCTTGGTGGCAGGGGACTTAATGGGAATGTCAAAAAGGGATCACTTTCGCATTATTGACATTTACTTTTTCCCTAGTGGAAATTAACAATGCCTATAACTTAATTTTTGTGCTTGGAATTTATAATTAAAATACATTATAAGCTAAATTGTAGTTGCTCTGCTGCTGGCAATACTATAGGTGAGTGCATCCTCGGTCCCAGGTGAAAATCGCACTATCGCTTAAATAAGCGATAGTGCGATTTTCACCTGGTGCCGAGGATGAGGTGAGTGATACAGGACCTCTAGGTGTCTTGTTCTCTATATGCTAGGGCTCATCAAGTATATATTAAAGAATAAATTCCATCAGAACATAACTAATACCAGCATAAAAGTAACAGCATTAATAAATGCTATTACTTTTATGCTGGTATTAGTTATGTTTTTATGCTGGTGTAAGTTATGTTCTGATGGTAATAATTTTAACCATAACAATATAAACTTGTTTCTTAGGCAAAGAGAAGTTTGTACTGGATTCAACTGCTAGGATTACTTTTGTGCTGGAAGAAGATGGCACAGAAATTGACACATCCTATTTCAAAACGCTTCCGGCAAACACAAAACTCATCCTACTTGTAGATGATGATGTTTGGCAACCAGTTGCAGGTAACCTAATCTTTTTTTTTTCATGGAGTTGGTTAGGGCTATCTTGATGTTGTCGAAAGTAATCAATTGATGAGATTCATGAACATATGACAAAAGTATATGTTGAAGTTACAAACTCATTGATGTTTACAAAATTACTCTCAATTTTTCTTTACCAAAGTTTATGATTTTATAACACTGAAATTGCTGATTTGATTATCATAACTTTCATTTAAGCTATGCATTACTAATATCTAAAATGGAATGGATATAAATCCTTTCTGATTTGCATAACAAAACAGAAAACATGAAACTATATATATATATATATATATACTGACAAGAATCAATGTTGATTTGAGAGAGTAATTTTTTGAAAATGATAACTATAATAAATATACATGTATTTAGGCCTGTTGAAATATATTCCTATAATTACCAGATGTGTACATGTAATTCTGAATATTGCATATTGTCAATATAAGCTTGTAGAGTATTATTTGGAAGGGAAATGGAAACTACGTACAGTGATAAATCTACGTGCTGAAAATGTTCAAATAACAACAAAACTGAAATAGGGACAGAGAAGACTACCCGGGCGTTTAGAAGTCTATATTAGTTAATCTTGAGAAATTCAAAAATATTTCCATACAATAGACTTATTTCCTGGGGAGGTGTCTGCGAGCCCTGCCATATTTACCATACATATATGTATGATTTGCATGCTATATCATAGTGAACTGTGTAACCCGATCATCGATTATGAGGGAACGCAATCGATTATCACAATCGGTTCATCACTAACGAACATAATACAGAAGAAATTGATTTCAGCATATATATGCTGAAATATAATATGCAACATCTCATTCTCGTTTTAATCAAAGTTTTAAGATTTAATTAGATAATTTTATATTCAATTGATTTAGCAATATACTTGTATGCAGCAAATATACAAAAAAAATCAGAGTTACTTTTGTCTTAAAAAAGTGATCAACATGTGTTTGTTACATATATGAAGGATTCCAGGTTCCACAACTGAATATCCAAGTCCGGAACTTCTGGAATATTCTCGATTCATGACGCACCAGTATCTACAATAATCATTTGTCTTAATATTTTTTTCAAAACCTCGGTTAGAGTACTTGGGTTAATTAATTTCAAAATTCCTTGCAATTTAACTTTTAGATTTGTCATTCTTATCCACAGCCTGTATAAGTTCAAATTACTTTTCAATCGTTAATTGTTCCCATTGAATTAACTGATTTCAAATTAATTGATAAACATCAACAAAGAAGATGAAGGCATTTGAACTTGGATTAATTTCTAGTTCAAATTAAGCGGTATTTCATTATATCCGAGATCATACTAAGGATTTAGACCCTGTTTGTGAAATTAGAAACATGATCCATATAAATTAACCACAAAAACCAAAAGTTGAGTGTTTTAATTGTGCATGTAGCACATATTGCTGTAGGTTGACTTACTTAATTAGAACCTTTTCTACTGAGTAACACACAAGGATTTTTAAATATGGTTTATTAGGAAGATTTGGTTTAGCTTCTCTTGGAAAAACCCTGTTGTTTGTACAAAATAGTTCAATAGCAAGCGGTCACTCCTCCAAACAGAGTCTAAATCCTTAATGTGGGTTCAACTGAATATCGATCACTGTGTAAGTATAAACATTTTCACATATGCTGGGAAATGCAACGATACAGTATGCAAATAATTGGTTGAAGATGTTATTTATTTGTATACGGAGCAAATGTAACATTCTTTCCTAAACTTGGATGGGATCATTTCATAAGTACGTTTATAGAGTTATTTTTTTAAGCTAAAATCATGTGCTAGAATTAGGGCATTAAGTAAATGCTTTATGAGATAAGATTTCATAGAAAAAGTTGGCAAGTATGGAAAATGTTGTTATTTTATGTCATATATTTTACAGTTATATAGTCATTTTAGTATTTTTTGAAAGTGACATCAGAAATGAGAGGTTTTCACTGCATTAAATTCTCTTTCAATTAAGCTGTTTAAGACTTGAAAATGTTTGATGTATAGAAACATTGCACTCTATTCAAATTTAAATATCGTCTGCATTCAATGTTCAACATTCTACCTGATGAGAACATTTTTTTAAGATATCTGAAACTTTTGCATACCTATTTATTCCACAGAAAAAGTACAATCCTTGTGATTGGAACAGCTAGTGTGATCATTATCCAAGGTCATAGATCAAATAATATTATGTGCATAGTTTTCCAAAGATCTGCATGATGCGATACCATGGTGTCTGGCATCCGTCAACAATCGACTTCTTCATGATCGCTGATCAGAATTAAACAAATTTGGCTGGTAACATCCCTATGGGGTGGGGAATCAAAATTATACAAATGGTGGACTAGCTAGCTGAGACAGAGGGGCAGGACCTCAGTGGTCAATGTGGCTATAATGACATAAACAACTTCTGTGTAACTTAGCAATGGATAT
This sequence comes from Pecten maximus, assembly GCF_902652985.1. Classification (NCBI taxonomy): domain Eukaryota; kingdom Metazoa; phylum Mollusca; class Bivalvia; order Pectinida; family Pectinidae; genus Pecten; species Pecten maximus. The sequence goes on along the minus strand of NC_047027.1, from coordinate 8,538,263 downwards.
GTCACTCATATTTGGTTTGTAACATCGTTATAGGGCGGAACCAAAAGTGGTTAATTGGGCTTAACTGATATAAAATGCCATACTTTAATGCAGTACTATTGTGGCAGATCAAAACCCTTGGCATATTATCTGCAGAAATATCCAGGTGAGCGATACAGGCTCTCTTGGGCTCTTGTTTATTTTGGTGGCAAATAATGTTACCTGTCACATCCCGTTGCATTGTGTCCTGTCTGATGAAATGCAAATTGTAACCAGATACTATGGCCAAAGTAAAGGAAAGTGGGGACATTGGTTTCATAAACATTTTCTAAACTTTTCATATTTGTTTAAACTCTGGTAACAATTACAAATATGTGCACACACAAATTTATTTCTGTATTTGTTAAAACAAGTGAAGTCAATGTGTGGTTTTCTTTTAAAACTAAAAATATTTCTTAGCTAGTACATGTATTAAAAATACTATTTTGGCAGGGACAAAAGAAGAACCAAGGACCCATTACGGTTGTGGCTGGGTGGCAACATTACAGTTATTCCAGAAGTTCATACACTATCATGAAAAGTAGCAAGAACCACTTACAGATAGGGCCGAGGCCATTGAAATTAGTACGAACATTGGCGTATGAAGATGTCATGGAAAATCTTAAAAACACATTTTTCCCCAGTGGAAAAAATTTCACAGGGAAGATAGCAAAAATGGAGCAGAAGCTGGGAAATGCTAAAGGTGAAACAATTGCCGTTAGTGGCTTTACACTGGGGTCGTTTGTGGACTCACTACACTCCCAGAAGGCCCGGATTTATTTATTGACCAAACCCAAGGTATAGTATATAGGTTGAATAAACCGACTTATTACATTTTTACCAGTGAAATATCAAAAATATTCATTTCATAAAAGTGATATTCTTCACTAGTGAAAAATATCACTTTTGCTGGTTTGACCAATCAAATCAAAAATTACAAAATGCAAAAAAAATTGACCAATCAGAAAGCCCGACATGCAAGTCGGCACAGGAGCAGGGGGCACAACTGGGTCTTTTTGTTTACAAAACCTTCGATGAAGGTTTGGTTAGCATACAGAGTAGATTTTTCATTAAAAAATGTAATAAACAGAAACTCTAACAGTGTATTCAGTAATACCAAATATATTTCACTCGTGTGGCTAATTATTTTGATATTTTATACTCGTGCTGCGCACTCGTGAAAAATATAAAAAAAAATAGCCCCAGTCGTGAAATATATTTGGTATTAATGAAGACACTGTTAGATATCCTCTATATCTTTCTGGTAGAATCAATATGCATGTCTCAAGTTCATTTATCAAACACATTTTGTGTGTTGATAATACCTAACCTTCCTATGACATTTGATATAATATAAAAATATTATGTCACAATCATCGAAGGTAGGGTTAATCGTACTGAAACTGAGAATTATTTTTACTGCAAATAAACTTGGAATTTGTGTATGTGATGTAGTGCACATATGACAAGTACTGATTGTAATGGGAACCATTACAGATGTCCCCCAAAATACCCCGTAGTCGTATCATTGTGATCTGTATCCCTCATAACCCCTACGTAGCCATTTTCATCTATTTAAATTTCGACCAATCAGAGGTCAATGTTTTGTTTCCATGGCAACTGACCTTTTCAAAATGGTTTACCACGTTGTTTGCTATCCCTCAAAACCCCTTTGTACCAATTTTCATCTTAATTAGACAATATTTAAATTTCGACCAATCGGAGGTCCATATTTTATATCCATGGCAACCGACTATTTCGAGCTGGTTATTACGTTGTTCGCAATCCCTTATTACCCTAATGTACCAATTTTCATCTTAATCCGACAACATTTAAATTTCGACCAATCATAGGCCATTTTTTTGTTTCCATGGCAACTGTCCTGTTGGAAATAGTTACCAAGTTGTTCGTAATAATAATAATAAGAAACGGAGCAAACACAATATGTCCCCCACTTCGTTTTGGGTTACATAAATATGCAACTTGGTTACTATAAACAACATTGACTAACAATGTGAAACGTAATAATTAACTATAATACATCACACAACCCTATATGGCTTAAATTGATGTCTGACAGTGATTACTGTTATTAAATGAAATATTACCTAAAGCTATGAAAAATTGATAATTGCCATGAAGAAAGATTGCATGGTTTACATTTTAGTTTTGAAAATATGTTCCAGCTTCTCACATATGAGATTGAAACGTCTAGTTCAGATTCAGACTTTTCTTTGCCCGATTTGGGGTTTGGGTACATTGCCTCTTCCACTTGTACTACGACAGCGGCTGTTGGTGCCCCTATAGCAACTGGATCTCCTGCAGCTATACAGAGCTCAATGGTATGTATATGCCTTTTTTGCAATGTTTTCAGTCCGCCTTCTGATGATGGTGAGCTACTCATCGTAATTCATCCAGCTGCCTGACCAAAAGTTTAGAATTTTGGTCAACTGATCGAGGCTTACCGAGGTTCCGACACAAAGTTCTACACTCTCGGGTAGAATTTCCCTATCCAACATACCTAACATATGATGAACTATTCTCACACCTTTTTTTTCTTAACAGACAAGAGGAAATCAATCCAATATGGCGAAACCCTTTTTTTTGCATTTTTTTCTTGGTCACTGACAATAAAACCAACTACAATTTTTGGAAAAATGAGAAAAAAATATTATGGTATATTTTTGGCGTATACCATGGAAGTTAAACTGACTGTCAAAGTGCGAAGATAACCAATGTAAGCAAAATAATTTTTTCAGAGGTGTTCGGCATTCCAGAAGCTGCTAACTGATATTTTTTAGATCCATGAAAGTTATTGTATCTACAAAAAATCTTTACAGTTTTGGAATGTTACACATTTCAAGATGTTGTATTTGATACTTTTTGTTTTTATTCAGACATTTGGCACCCCATCACAAGCATTGGGGGGATCACCATCATCTGTGCATGTACCGGTACCTTTAGCTGCATCATTCACGAATACAAGTACTCCAACAGTAAGTTTTTAATTCAGAAATATAGATTCATTTACTGTAAAGTGCTTTTATTTTGCGGGGGTTTAGGCATTTTCTTCAGAACGCAAATTCCAAACCCCAGTGAAAATTATGACTGTCGGTATAGACAATTTAAATATAGTTTACATATAGTGAACATATACCAAAATACTTGTTTACCCTTATATTTATTTATGATATATGTAAACAGGATGATATTTCATTTCATTAATTCAAATTTAATTTTCTCTGATGCTGGACTTTCGATATTTATAACATTTTTTTTGTAAGTGTACTTGTAATTAGAGCCCCGCATCGAGAGATGCGGGTGCCCTATAGTAATCATGTTGTCCGTCTGTCTGTCCGTTTTGTTTCTTTTGCACAAAAATGATTGAAGGAGATGAAGGATTTGTCTCAAATTTGAAATAATTTCTCATGCATCCTAGATCAGCTGTGTAATATTTCAGGCAAATCAGATTCAAAATAGCTGCTATAATTAAAGCGGCCATATTGGATTTTGACATTAACATGATAAAACCTATTAAAAGTTAGTCGGTCTTAACTGCTCAATATTTGATTATAACATTATGAAGCAAAGTTGTTAAGAAATAAACAACGAGTTAACTGACCAATGGTCAAAATCAGGGGTCAAAGTCAAATTTTACATATTGATCAAGGTCAAAGGCCAATGTTTTCCTATAATATTATTAAGCAATGATGTTCAAAATTTAGCATGATGTCAACAGACCATATCAAAAGTCATGGTCAAAGGTCAAATTAAAAGGTCAAGGACAAATAAGTATGGTAATTTCAGATCAAGGTCAAAAAGTTTGATGTCACATTCAGAGGTCAATAAAATGTTGCATTTTTTCTGATAAATATTTCCTTGCATTATAATGCAAAATGGTTAAGAATTAAAAAGGACTACGACGATTCCTTCTTACAAATAGTGAAATGGATTAAAGATATAGTGATACACGAGGCTGTGCAGCAAAAATGTTCTATAAATATAAGTTCAGGGGGTTTAGAAATGTGTACAATACATGTACTTCACGGAGAAAGCCAAATTAAGGAAAACTGAACAGGTGCCGACGTGCAGTCACGGGTCAGAGCGCAGGAAATACATGTGTATGTGTATGTGTATAGGTTGTCGATATAAACAGAGACACGCGTGGAGAATTAAATATTCATTCCTCTATGACATATGTGATTCTAACTTGAAAAGATGAATGGATTTTGTACAAACAACATTGGGTTTTACAATGTAACAGATCACCGGGCTATAAACTTCGTTTTCTTGAAGGGAACGAGATGTTACACAACTGTACATACAAGGTATGGCAGCGTTCTGCTTACGAGTTGTAATGCTGTTTTGATTTCATGTGCAATTTATGCGCATGCACTGTATCAGGGTACGAACGTTAATTTATAAATTAGAGTGCCCGCAAAGTTTATTTTTGTAGGTTTTTACATTCAGATGAAATAAGGTTGCCGTCACTTTTAATTTAAAGTATTAATTTTTTAACATCCTCATGAGAACTTCAACGTTTTACAGCTTTTGATAACAATGATGTTTAAGGCTATAGTCCCTTAACAGAAGTTGTTCAGGATTTATCATAAAGGTTCAATATGACATGGCCAGGGTCAAGGTCAGTAGACTCTTGGTTGTAATCAAATTTCTTTTAAGGTAGGACACTTTGCGGGGCCTTTTCTGACATGTCAGTGTTCTAATTGGAAATTTCTATTAAGATCTCTATAAATATTTTTCTAAGAAAGATCTCTGTAGCAGCCGTTTCATTCTTTTATGCATATTGTCTTGCCTGATTAAAGTAGTGAGATTATTATGTAGTTTTAACATTTAACAAATACTTGTATTAACTTTTTTGTGGTTTTTAATTAACAAAAAGACTCAGAGACCTGACCCCTCATTCCTCTAACAGAAACATGTCATGTTTCCTTTATGTCTATAGTATTAAAATAATCCACTATTTAATTGCTGAATCAGGTTTTGACCTTTGAGATTTTGACCTTCCTCATGTACAAACCATTACGAATTTGAATGATTGATTTTATCAATGGGTAAACCTTCGAAAATTCTGTATATTAATATTTATACTGTTGAATAATAATGTATTACAATGTCATTGACGATTGTTTGTGAACAGTTTACTGAAGGTCAATGACCAACCTCTTATGCGTCGAATACCATGAATATAACTCAAGCATTTGACATGGTCGTGAGTTCTTCGAGTTAGTGAAGGTTTTAGCTCACCCGCTGTGGTGTGGCATCCATCATCCATCACACGTCCGTCTGGACGTTCTGTCCAGCATCAACCTTTTCATTCAATCAACTTTGTCTCATTCACAAGAGGTCTAGAGAGCTGATATTGGGCTATTAGAAAGCTGTGATAGAGGGCTACCAAGTTTAATCAAAGGAGGACCCGACTATTCAATATGTTGTACATGTATTTGATATTTTTTGTTTTTATTCAGACATTGGGCACCCCATCACAAGCATCGGGGGGATCACCATCATCTGTGCATGTACCGGTACCTTTAGCTGCGTCATTCACGGATGCAGGTACTCCAACAGTAAGTTTTTAATTTGGAAATATAGATTCATTTAATGCTATTTGTAACTGTACATTAATTGAAAATTTCTGTTGAGATCTATAAATAGTTTTATAGGTCTAAGAAAGATCTCTGTAGCGGCAGTTTCATTCTTTATGCATGTCTTGCCATTAAAGCATTTAGACATTTATGTAGGTTGTACATTTTGCAAAGACATGATAATTATTAATTATTAATTATTAAATTGTTATCATTAATTTTTTTTAATACATCCTGGCCCCATATAGTTAAATTCATGCCAACATTCTTTAATATGGCAGACATTGCCGGACAATATCAGATTACTGTTCACAGATAAATAGAATAAACAATTTTCTGTGAATTAGATACTGTCACTCACGCTAAGTATCACTTTCATATTTTATTTGTACATGTAGGTAAGCTTACGGATTCCAGACGGAGGTCCTAAATGCTGCATCTGTTATGAAAGGCCCAAGTCAGCCTTTTTTATGCCATGTGGGCACACTGCCTGCATGGTTTGTGGAGTGCAATTGCAGTCATCTGGGAGACCATGCCATCAGTGTAGAGCCAGGATCCTGTTTGTGAATTCTTTATTTGATTAGACTGGATAGCTTCATAACATAACAGAATGGGTAACAAAACAGAAAAATAAGAATAATAGCAGAATTTTCCCAAATAACAAACAACATATTTTACAACTCAGCAGTTATTTATTGCAAACTTGTGATTATAACTTGGTATTGGTACAAATTTGAGAAAGATAAATGAATATCTAACCAAACTTGTAACTTTCCGTTATGTTACTGCTGGCACAGCTAATTTGTAATTGCTTTTCAGCTTTCATTTACTTTTAGAGAACCTTTTTTTACGTGTTCTTGATACACATGTTGTCCTGAAGACAAATATAGCCATTTTAAAAGTTGCTGATTTTTTTCAGAGTCTAGTAAACGATTAATTTAACTTAGAAGTCTAAAACATGACTTTGAAGTGTTTAATTCAGTCATATTTTATTTAATGATTGCAAAGTTTTATCGGAAATACTGAAAAAAACTTAGACTTGGTTATCGTTACTGAAAGTTAATTATTTGCAAAAAAAATGTCCTTAACATTGTCTTGTCTTAGTAATAGATTACATCAGGGTTTATAAAATTAAATGCAAAAAACCTCTTTATCCCTTTTTTTCTACAAATGATATTATTAAACTTCATCATTTTTACAAATATCTAATTAATTTTTCTTTACAATTGTCATCAAAGTTAAATAACTACTTTTTAAACATTTTTGGCAGATAAGGTGACAGTTTATTTTCAGTTTTCCATTATGTTACTTTTTAGCCCACCATCATCAGATGGTGGGCTGTTCAAATCGCCCTGCGTCCATGGTCCCTCTGTCCGTCCTTCCGTCCGTAAACAATTCATGTTATCGCTATTTCTCAGAAAGTACTGAAGGTATCTTTCTCAAATTTCATGTGTTGGTTCCCCTTGGTCCCTAGTTGTGCATATTCTATTTTGGGACCGATCAAAATTCAAGATGGCCGACAGGCAGCCATCTTGGATCTTGACAATTAAAGTTTGTTACTGCTGTTTCTCAGAAAGTACCAAAGGGATCTTGCTCAAATTTCATGTGTAGGTTCTCCATGGTCCCTAGTTGTGCATGGTTGATTTTGGGACCGATCAGAATTCAAGATAGCTGACAGGTAGCCATCTTGAATTTTGAAAGTTGAAGTTTGTTACCGCTATTTCTCAGAATGTACTGGAGGGATATTTCTCAAATTCCATGTGTTGGTTCCCCTTGGTCCCTAGTTTTGCTTATTATATTTTGGGATAGATCAGAATTCAAGATAGCCGACAGGCAGCCATCTTGGATTTTGACAATTGAAGTTTGTTACCGCTATTTCTCAGAAAGTACTTAAGGGATCTTGCTCAAATTTCATGTGTTGGTTCCCCTCGGTCCCTAGTTGTGCATATTCCATTTTGGACCGATCGGAATTCAAGATGGCCGACGGGTACCCATCTTGGATTTTGACCATTGTAGTTTGTTACCGCTATATCTGAGGCAGTGCTGAAGGGATCTTTCTCAAATTTCATGTGTAGATTCCCCTTGGTTCCTAGTTGTGCATATTCCACTTTGGGACCAATCGGAATTCAAGACGGCCGACAGGCAGCCATCTTGGATTTTGACAATCGAAGTTTGTTACCGCTATTTCTCAGAAAGTACTGAAGGGATCTTTCTCAAATTTCATGTGTAGGTTCCCCATGGTCCCTAGTTGTGCATGGTCGATTATGGGACTGATTGTAATTCAAGATGGCGGACAGGCAGTTTTGAATTTTGATAGTTGAAGTATGTTATCGCTATTTCTTAGAAGGTACTGAAGGGATCTTTCTCAAATTTCATGTGTATTGTTTCCTCTTGGATTTTGACAATGGAAGTATTGTAAGCCTGTTCTGAAAGAAGGGAAAAGAAGAGAAAAGATCAGTCTTTCATTTGACTGACATAGATCATTTAATGGGCGGCGTCAAGATCCCTCTGGGATCTCTTGTTTTACCTGTTATGTTACCATAAAATAAAATTTCTTAAGAAAAATGTTATTCAAGCTTCATTATTCCTACAAATATCTTAATTTCATTTACTTTGCAATTATCTTCAAAGTAAAACAAAATACTTTTTTAACAGTTTTTGTTGATAAGGTGACGATTTATCTTTGATTTCCATTGTGTTACGTAACATAACGGAAGATTAACACAACAGAATTATTTCACAAAAAATCACTTATTTTCCTAAATGCCATGAGTTTGCTCCAAGTTGAATGTCTCAATTTTCAGAGTTTACCAAAGGTATTATACAGCTATAAAGCAATCATTCAACGATCTCTCGGTGATTAATCAATCGTTGTAACACAAAAGGAAATCAAAATTTGTTTGTTAGGACGTCTTTGGTATAAGATGTGACCAGATTCCATATCTTTGAAATTCACTTCCATTCAACTCATATTTCATCAACAGGAAGGGGGTCTTATTACAATGCACTATGGGAGATGGTTTTACAGTAAGAAATGAGTTTACACATTAACCAAAATTGATGAGTTAACATAACGGAAAATAAAAATAGGGACAAGCACATATGAACCTAAAAAAATCTTCTTCTTTTTTTCCCCATTAATTTTCTATTATAAAATGACATTTGTACATATAAGTGGGGGTAAAATATATTTTTCTGTTGTGAAATAACATATATTTTTGTTTGAAAATCAATTTTTCAATTTTTTAAAATCTTATGGGAAAAAAATATGTCACAAATAATGCATGAGGATATACAGGTGTTATTTTATTTTGTATGTTGAAAAAATATGAGTATTTCCATATTTTTAAATAAAAAATGACTTAGAAGAGCCAGGACAGGAATTTGGACAAATTCTGATAATGGCTCATATACATTTTGTAAATAAGCTTATGGATTCCAGACGGCGGTCCAAAATGCTAACGACTGAATTTTTGAACGGATTCTGACCAAACTTCATATATGGGTCCAGCATTGGAATACCTTGAACGAGTTTGTGTTTCAGGGTGCCAAGGTCAAGGTCAAGGTCACCATTACTATTTATAGAAAATCTTTGTCAGCGCTCTTGCGACTTCATTTTTGAATGGATTCTGACCAAACTTCATATATGGGTCCAGCATTGGAATACCTTGAACAAGTTTGTGTTTCAGGGTGCCAAGGTCAAGGTCACCATTACTATTTATAGAACATCTTTGTGAGCGCTATTACGACTTCATTTTCGAATGGATCATGACCAAACTTCGTACATTTATTTATAATAATTTATTTATATTGGCAATGAGCACATGCTTGATAATAACTCCTTCCATTTCTATTGAAGATCAGTGTAAATGACAACTGATATTATTTTAATGTCCAATAACCCCACCCACCATTTTGCGTCAAGAGTTCATGTGATAGCATGCGAGGGGAATTGTATCGCTTGCGATGCCTTGTTTACATGTATTTTTTGTTTAAGCGTAACATATAACTACCGGTAGTTTAAACAAGCAACGCTGTAAAACTACAGTATAACAGACCATGCCATTAGTGTCAAGCCAAGATCCTCTTTGTAAATTCATTATATGATTAATGCATTTTTTTATTTGTTAGTACAGTAACTTAGAAACTAGTTGTTGTAATTATTTTCTTTAAGGTTAAAGTTCCAGTAAAATTTTTATTACGAATATTGTCACAAGTTCCTGTATTTTTTATGATTCCAAATGTCTGCTTCCCGATTTTTAAAATAAGAAGTTGAAACTGCCACAAAGTTGGATTCTGATGATATCAACTGAGAGTTGAAACTTGCATATGTGCCGTTTTTTTTATTCAGAAAATCTTTGCAAAGTTACTGGGAGGAAAGAACTGAGGTTACTGTTGAATTTAATTGTGTTTTGATTAAACATATCAATACAATTGGAAAGAGACTAACTTTGTTTTATTTTTTACTTTTACCTGGAATCCTTTTTACTTGTACATGTACATCTGACAGGAATCGATGGAGGAAATAAAGGAAATGAATGAATAACAAATCACAAATCCATCACATTTACCATGTAAAGATTGTTTGGACAGTAAAAGCACTGTATTAAACTATGCAGTCGAGCAGCACACCGAAATTCAGTGCTTGTAAAAATAAAACTTTATGATATTCATTTCCTTCGAGCTCTTCCATTTTTTCATGCATGTTTGCTCTTTGATTTCTTGCATGTATTTTTGTTTGAGAGTAATGTATAACTGGTTTATACAAATAAAGCTGTAAAACTATGATGTTTGTGTGTTATGCTTTATAGTTCCCTGATGCAAAGTAAATATCAATATAACTTTAGTTTATTCCCACTTAATTGAAATGAACATACACATGTAGCTAGATTCGACCAAGAATCAAACAGAATTATTCCATTACGAACATATGATTTAGGTATGTTTCACAAGTCAGGTTCTTTTATGTATGTTTTCTCTTCGTGTTACCTTTTTGACGAATCCTAAATTTGAGTACAAATCAGACTTTGATTGAATGTCAAAATGTAGGTCTATAGGTGACCTGGTTTTGGTCCACGACTCATCGTCTCTGCTAGATGGACTAACAAACCAATCATGAAGTTCCAGTACCATATAATAAAAATAGAATCAGGGCAGCGTTTGGAGATTAAAAGAATATTAATGATTCTTGAAATTGTGTATAATTGTAGATGTGCTGTCATGACGTTTATAGTTACATAATAAATGAAAGCATCAAACTCTCATATGTAGTACAGCAGATAACTGTGGTATTAATTGGATTTTCACCTATTAATACAGATATCTGTATTTAAAATAAAGATATCATTATTGATTTAAAAAATAAAGATATCTTTAATTTAAAAAGAGATATCTGAATTGAATCAGAGATATCTATATTTAAAATACAGATATATCTGTTTAAACACAAAGTAGATATCTTTAAATATTCAAATACAGATATCTCTAATTTATTTAAAGATATCTTTATTTCAATAAGAGATATCTGCATTCCATTGAAAATAAAGATATCTTAAATTCAAATACAGATATCTCTGATTTAAATACATATATCTCTAATTTGAATACAGATATCTCTAATTCAATTAAAGCTATCTCAATTTCAAATACAGATATATCTAATTGTTGTAGAAATACCGATTTTTCTATTTGAATTAAAGATATATTTATTTTCAGTAGAAATTGAGATATCTGTATTTAACTTACATTTAACATACAGTGAAACCTCGTTAACTCGAAGTCGATGGGACCGTGATACAACTTCGAGTTATCGAGTATTCGAGTAAAGTGTAGCTGAATTTATAGCATTTAGTTAGTTGGGACCAAAAACCACTTCGAATTATCCAGGGTTTTTTGAGATAAGTGAGTTCGAGTTAACAAAGTTCGACTGTATCTTTAATGATCGAGATATCTTTATATAAATTACAGATATCTCTGATTAAATAAAGATATATCTAATTAAATAGAGATATCTTCATTTTAATACGCAAAAAGAGGCCCAAGGGCCTTAACGGTCATCTGACTATCGATCATGGGTAAATATACATCAGAGTCCGCAGAATATTTACCAATGGAATTTGGTCCCTCCCCATGGGGGTAACGTGAAACTCCAAGGTAATGTAATTCCTAATTTCTGTAAAGGACCTTATAATGCTTTCATCTATGAAGAGTATTTCATTCTACCTTATCTAGAAGTTAAGAGGACGTTTTTAGAAATTTTGGCCAATTTGACCCTTTTTGGCCCCTCCCCCTCAGGCCCCAGGGGGTTGGGGACCATATAATTCACAAATTTGGTAGACCTTCAGACATAGAAGCTACCTGACAAATTTCATTGAATTTGGTTTAGCAATTTTGGAGTGAAGATGAAAATGTAAATTGTTTACGACGGACGACGACGGACAAAAGGCAATCGCAATATGTCATCTAACCCTTCGTGACCCAAATTAAAACCCAAACAGCTTGCCATAGATAACTGGCGATTTTCAGAGGACTACTGTATTTGATGGATCACTACGGGAAAAGAGGCAGCACAAACTGTACATTGATTAACCTGGATCCAGAGTTTCCTACATGATAGGACACAAAGGGTATATGGAACACCGTTTTAACACAAATTCAATAATTTGAAGATATCTTCAATTCATTAAAGAAATCTTAAAATGGCAAAACGTATTTAAAGATATCTTTAATTCAATTAAGGGGTCAGTACTGGGTCCGTAGCTCTTCGTCGTCTTCATAAACCACTTGCCCGAGTGTGTGCAGTCGAGTGTGCGGTTATTTAAGCAATTAATATTGTAGAAAATGTTGTTATATGGCCTTACATTTGTATGACACCCATTGATATTGATGACAAACTAAATAAAGTCCGTTAGGGCTTTAAATGTAAGTTTAATTTGTCAGCAATTGAAATGTGTGTCATAGGACCATAACAACATTTGCTAAAATATTCATTACTTATATTTACATTTGAATACAGTTATATGATTTATTTATTGGAAACAATTAGGTCATTTTGTTGTAAGATCAATTCAGTATGGATTTAGTCATCAAAATTTATCAGTAACACAGAAGCAATTAAGGAATTATAACATGTTTACCAAAGGGAGATAAGCCAAGACAGTATTTGAATAATTGGAGACCAATCTCACTTCTGAATACAATCTATAAAATTGCTTCAGGCGCTTTTGCTAATAGAATAAAAGCTGTTTTAGATTAACTTATTAGTTCTGACCAAACTGATTTTATTTCTTGTAGACACATAGGGAAAAATACTAGGATTATAACCGACATTATGCACTATACAGAAGAAAATAATATTCTGGGTATGATACTTCCTATTGATTTTGAAAAGGCTTTGGATACTGTAAGTTGGAATTTTATCGAGAGAGTCCTTACATTTTTCAATTTTGGAAATGACATCAGACAATAGATACACAATTTTCAAAAAGGGTCAAGCTCGTCAGTAAATCAGGGGTAGGGGGTGTGGTGGATTTGTCACCATTTTTAAATATTAAGCGTGGATGTCGACAAGGGGACCCAATATCCCCATAGCTATTTATGTTATGTGACGAAATACTTGCCATTATAATAAAAATATAAAAGGAATTAATATGGATGCCACTCCAATACTATTGTCCCAATACGCAGACGACACTTCAGTAATACTTGATGGATCTAGACACTGTTTGAGAGAGACACTTAATGAGTTAAAAGAATATGCTAATATTTCAGGATTGAAAATAAATAAAAGTAAAACTAATGTGATTTGAATTGGTAATAAGAAATATAGTGAAGAGGAATTTTGTCCTGAATGGTATTTACATTGGGGAAGCAGACAGTTTACAATGATTGTACAAAAGACACACATGATTGTAAGCACCTTGAAAAATTTTAATCAGGTATTGATTTTCATGTCGATTTACACAGAGTTGTTAAAATGAATTTTGACAAAAAGTTAGTGAAACTGAAAGCTTTATTGAACATCTGGAACAGAAGAAAACTTACACCTTTTGGTAAATTACATATAATTAAGTAACTTTTAATATCTCAATTTAATTATCTTTTTACAGCTTTACCCAATCCCGACACATCATTTATCCGAAGATTTAATACTGAACTCTATATTTTTTTTAGGAGTAGCAAAGTAGACAAGGTGAAAAGGTGACCATGTATCACCACGCGTCAATGGGGGACTTTGATTATTTCCCCAGTACGTTGGTTGGGAGGTACATCAGGATGTGGTTATTTACTTTGGGGGTATTAGCCTGGTAGGCATATAAACCACACCCTTCTGAAACCTCTCTGTTGGTGACCACGTGGTGATATTGAGTCTTTTAGATTGAACTGCAGACACTGTCACTTTTCTCTATAATGTTTATTTACACATAATTTTTACAATACAACAATTCCTGTTAGGCGCTGGCCCATACTTATACTGGGTAATTCCTTGGGTACGCGCCTCACAACTTCTTGGCTCACTCTGGTGTTTCCAACTCACATACTCTCTCTCTCCGAGTGTCTATCTCTAAGTCTCTTCTTTATTTTATAATTCAAACATTCCTTATATAATTCCTAATTATTTACATTCTGACATATATCATTTGATTGGTCGATTTACCTAAATTGTGGGGGAAGTCTACATATTAAGCTGTTGACCAATTAGTATGACCGACCACTGTTTATACTACCACTGGACAATTATATACAAAGACCCTAATTAACTAAATATGTCCAGACCTGTTTTGTATCTAGATAAACTGGTTTACTTATAATATTTGTTGTGCAAGGTATTTAACAGAAACAATTGTCACTGGTTTTTAGCCTAATCTTGTTTATATAACTTATTGAAACATCTCACAGACTACATAATTATTAAAGTACAATGCCATGTCTAAAGACTGGATTATCCCCGGGGCAAACATTCTTAAATTCTGATAGTTTCTCTATACTTGAAAGACCTAAATAATAAACAATACTCTAAAATTAAAATTAACACTAAACTGTTATCATATATGAAAACTATCATTTTTATACCATGATACATTCCTCCCTGTTAGTTATTAAAAAACTATGCCGAAGGCGGATTAAAAATGGTAGATATACAGTCTATTATTATGGGATTAAAACTAACTTGGATCAGGAGGTTGTACTCTAAAACAAGCAAGTGGAATTGTTTACTAAGAAATACCATTGATAAAATACCATTGATACAGGACTTTTGGCTAACTGGGGTCCAGAATACATCAAAGAATGTTAAAGGAAGTGTAAAAATAGTTTTTGGAAAGATGTATGCAAAGCTTGGAGATATCTTAAAGATCACGAAAACCTTTTAACTAGTAAGAATGCTTCCATACTGAAAACTCCTATTTGGTTTAATGAAAATATAAAAGTAAATAGAAAACGGTATTTTACAGGAACTGGTACAGTAAGGGCGCAAGTTTAATTAATGACCTGTTTATATTACCAATTTCAAGAATTTAAAGAAAAAATATGACATCAATACCAACTTTCTTATATTCCATGGTATAATAAGTTCTGTGAAAAATTACATTGCACATAAGGAATTAGATAACAAACTTCCATCTTATTCGATAATACCCCCTAACCTTGAAATTTTGTATAACAAGAGACTCAAAAGATTTCTATAATAGACTTTCTTTAAATAACTGTGTTTCTACTGGGAAAAGAAAATGGAATAACATATTTCAATTTGATGAGCAAACTTGGAAAATTATTTATCTGACTCCTTTTATTGTCACTAAAAGTTCAAAATAACACTGGCTTCAATATAGAATAAACCAGCATATATTAACTACCAACTCATATTTATTCAAAATTGGATTATCTGATCATCCGCAATGTTTCTTTTGCAAAACAGAACAAGAAACAATAGTGCATTTACTGTGGGAGTGTAAGGAAGTGCAGACTTTTTTTGAGGAGTTTGTGTTTTTGTTAGATTCTTTATTTATACCATTTACTATCAATAAAGAAACTTTCATCTTTGGTATGAGAAACAACAAAAATGTGTATTTTAAAACTGATAATTTTATTTTACCCCTGATAAAGCAGTATATTTACTCAGCAAGATGTTTACAACAAGCCTTCTCAATACCCGTTCTAAAATCTATAATCAAAGACAACTACAGAATTCAGAAATATGGATGCACAAGTAAAGGTAATGAAAGCCTAGTGCTTAGTATAATTTAATGATAACTGGAAAAAATGCCATGAGGGCTGTTTTAAATAAAAATCTCCAAGAAGTTCACAAAATTGATATAATTTTAAGAATTACTTGTCATGACTAGAAACTAAGCATTGGCCACGGATTGTTGACATTAACAGTTCAGGCTTTTGTAAATACGAGTTATTAACTAATGAAATGTCAATTGCACTTTTTTCTCAGGGGCTCTTTCCCAAATTAGCTGACAAAAACCCTGCTGCAACCGATTCCCACATCTCTTTAGTCGCAGGATGTGGGAAAGTTAAAAGAGGTTTTTTTTTTAAAATGTTTTTTAACTTTGTGGATGTGAGGGTTTCATGGGTTAATATAGAGAGATGTGCATAGTAACCCTCAAGTTGTGTGCATTTTACTGCTGCTTGTGGCAGGAGGTTCCATTGTATTATTGAATGAAAGAATGAACATTTATATGTGTCCTTTGTTTGAAGTGATAGGTTTGAGTGTGAGTGAGTGTGTGAGTCTGGTTCCTGGGTTAGTTGGTATTAGTGTGGAGTACAATTCTGTAGAGTAGTATGAGACAGGTTTGCATGCGTCTTGCTTGTAGTGCTGGGTACTGTAGTGTATGTAAAATGTCAGAGACTAAACTAGTGTTGTGGTATCTGATTTGTACGTATCATGCTGCTCCGCGTTGTGTTTTAGCTCACCTGGTCCGGCCGTCCGTCAACAATTTCTTCAAATGACTTCTTCTTCATAACCGCTGATCATAATCTAACCAAATTTGACTGGAAACATCCATATGAGATAGGAATTCAAAATTGTACAAATGGTGGGGCTACCCCCCGGGGCCTGATGGGCGGAGCCTAAAGGGATCAATTTGTCTATAATGATATAAACGACTTCCTCTGTGAAAGTAAGCAATGGATCTGACTCATATTTGGCTGGTAGCATCCTTATGGGTTGGCAATTCATAATTGTACAAATGGTGGGGCTGACCTCCCTGAGTGGTCTGAAGCGCGGGGTCAAAAGGGGTCACTTAACCTATAATAATATACAGCAGTACTATTGTAGCAGATCTTTCCAATATTTACTGAAATATCCAGGTGAGCGATACAGGCCCTGTGGGCCTCTTGTTTCCATTTGTTGTGTTTCAATTTAGTGCGTGGGTCCCAGATGGAGGCACAGTACTCCAGTTTGGGTCTTTCTATGGCTTTGAATGCATGTTTATCTATGTGTGCTGAATTTATGTTTCAGTTGCGTTTAAGAAAACCTAGTGACCTGTTCGCGTTACATGTAATGTTATTGATAGGCTTGTGTTTTGCAGTGTAATGCCTAGATATCTGCTGGAGTCAACTGACTGTAGAATGGGATTGTAAAGTGTGTATTGGTGGGTTATCTTGTTATGTTTGGGTGTGATGTACATTACATTTGTCTGGGTGAAAAGACATGAGTAAGTCAGACTCCCATTTTTTGCTACTGTGCGGTCGTGTTGTAGTTTGAAATTGTCGTTTGCAAGTGATGCATGTGAAATATATGGATCTGTAATTTACATAGTACTTATTATAAAAATTACAACATCGGATTTCGGTATAATTGAAGTTTAACATGTCAATCAAATTTAGCACCACTGAGGAGTCCTAAGTGTATGGTGCGGTTAAACTTACTTGGGTATTTTACCCGGATTTTACCTACATTTGTATGGCGAGTGTCGTCGATGAAGCAGAGAACGCTTACTCTTCTGGAACACCTGGTTCTATTCTCCTTGTACCTTTCAGGAGTCTCCATGCATGTCTAGATTTTTGTTGATGTTTTGCCCTTGTTTAATCGATGTTGAGTTTGAATTATGATTATGTTGAGATGATGGTATTTCTTATTATTTGCAAGACTTTTAATAACGGACGATGAATGGCTTCTTTTTTCGTTTATGCAACTTTTGTTCCTATTTTGTTTTGTAACTCCTAGTCTATTGCAACAAGAGCATATTTAACTAAAAATTTCGATCAATCATGGTTTGCAACGAATGGTGTTTCAATTTCTTAATTTGAGCCGACTCTCATACAATGCACTTAACATCCACGCTGCACAACAAATTGTCTTCCCAAATGTTATTTCAACAAGACTTTGGAGATATGATGCAGTCGTTTGTTAGTGACCAGAAAGAACTAAACCTACAGTGATCAACTGCTGGCAGAAGATGCAGAACAATCATCCTGATAACTATGAAAGCCAAAACAAGTGGTTGTTTGCTTACCACTGTAAACGTCAAACCATAGAATGATCTTTAAAGAAGGCTGGATATCACATGACTGTGATAAAGGCGGGTAAAGTAGAGTATACGGTAAAAGTAGATCATAATTTTTCGAGTTTAGAATTAGGGTTTAGGATTGATCAATTTAAAGGTTGGGGTTAAGGTTAAGGAGTTTGTGTTGAAGGTTAGGTTAGGGAATAATAATCAATATGCTACCATCACCAGTGACATTTGTCAGCTAAGATTACAATGTCGGTATTTCATATTATTTATTGCAGAATAAAAACCTCTGTGAAAATAATGCAAAGAAACATTAAAGAAAGTTGAACCCCAATCATCGCACCTCCATCTCAACAGCTTCAATTAGTCCACGAAATGAAACTGGGAATGGTGTCCACAATGACTTACAGCTGGACTGGATTTTCCGAGGTTATCGTCATCTCTAAAAAGAGTTGCACAGATGAGAATCTCACAATCTTTTTGTTGTGGTAGAAGCCATGTTTTGATGTGATATTAGGTTGACAAAATAGTACTTTATGCACCAGTCAACCTTAAAGGCCGAAATCTGTTTAGGTACTGATGTCAAAATTGCAAAAATGCAAACGTTCCAAGTAAGTTGGCAAATATTATTCATTATCGACACAGTCACAATATCATACCTGAAACTCAAAATCGGTCAAACGAGGGCAAACCATATTGTAAAATGTAAAATATTCATTAGCTCACTTGCCCTTATGCCATGGTGCGGTGTCCGTCGTCCGTCCGTCCGTCCGGCGTCAACTTTTTCCATTTAAACGACTTCTTCTCATTAACTAAAAGGCCTAGACACCTCATATTGGTCCAGTAGCAAGCTTGGATGGAGGGCTACAAAGTTTGTTCAAATGAATGACCTTGACACTCATTCAAGGTCACATGGGTCAAATAGGCTAAACTCTTCAAACGACTTCTTCTCATGAACCAAGAGGCCTAGTGACCTGATATTGGGCCAGTAGCAAGCTGGGATGGACCGCTACCAAGTTTGTTCAAATGAATGACATTGACCTTCATTCAAGGTCACAGGGATCAAATAGTCTAAAATCTTCAAACGACTTCTTCTCATGAACCAAAATGCCCAGAGACCTGATATTAGGCCAGTAGCAAGCTTGGATGTAGGGCTACAAAGTTTGCTCAAATGAATGGCCCTGACTTTTATTCAAAGTCTTTAAAGTGGTTTAACTCACACTATGTTCATAAGTTAGCAGGTGAGCGATTCGGGCACATTGTTACTTATTTTGCTGGTAACTATAATAATCCCCCAATAAACAAGAAATTGAATAAAAGACTTGGACGCTTGTTAATTCTAAGATAAAGCAGTATATATATATTCTCTAGCATATACTGTATGTATTATAAATAAACAAAGCAAAACCTGCTTAATGTAGACGATATATAGAGGATCTCAAATGGGTTTTCATTTCGTATTCGATTTTATGAAACGACTCTTGAAGTTACTTATTGTTTTGCGAGCCTGTGGCGAGCAAAAATAATAACTTCGAGACGAGTTTCATAAAATTGAATATGAAATGAAAGCTCATTTGAGATATTTTTTATCGCATAACTTAATAGGTTTCTCTTTTGATAGATGAAAGTCCAAATCGTGTTGGAATAGGCAGATATTTCTATTCCGCCATCTTCATTTCATAACATCGCGTAATTGTTTCCAATGTCACGTCATTGTTCTTGACAGCACGTCATTGACTCTGTCACAACGTCACAAAGGTTCATATGTAACTAGTTACAAATACGAAAAATATTAAACGGGCGAATTCACTGGATAACAGCCAAGTTGTGGGATAATATGAATTATCCAATATATCGAATGCAGAGATGAAATCAGCAATTAAAACATGTACCGCAAGTAAGTAGTAATTTTTTGGATATATACATGATAAATGATCTTCTGTTTGGATAATTCTTCCCCGTTAAGAAGATTCACACAAAAAGTTGCCCAAACAAACTTTTTCATATAATTCACCCCTATTTTCACATTTGAATGGCAGACATCTTCAAAAATATCGAAAGTAGTTTTGTCATCTTATTTTATAAACTTTACATTTTAATGGTCTGAAAGTGCTTCCTGGATATTTAAGGATTAGCTTGAATATATTTTTATGTTATGGAGATGTAACACAAAAATCAGAGTAAGCGGTTTATGAAAAAGAGTACACTCTGATTTTTGTATTACAGCTTCATAACATAAAAATATGTTCAATTTAATCCTTAGAATTTAATTTACTACACGAAATTCTGTGAAAATTCCAATTTGTTCAGCGAATATATTTTTAAAGAAATCACTGCGCCATATTGTATCAGCCAATGAAAAACGACGTTACAAATGGTGACGTCATTTTTACGTAATGAGATGACAATCTCTCCCAGGGTTCCTTGCGCTATGCCCCATTCACCTCTGTCAACGTCTCACAAAGTACGCCAAATCGCGACGTTATGTATTGTTATGTGCATTATGACGTCACATAACACAGCGGCCGGCGTATGCAAATCGTGACAATTGGCTCACAAATACCCGTCCGCGATATAAAATCCATAACGTTTATGTAAATATTCTAACGGTCTGGTTATTTTCACGAACAATTAGAAATATTTTATAAATGAACCAAACAGAAAGAAGTTAAGAAATGCTTTAAAAATATTATCAATGGTCTGAAATACGTTTTACAAGAATCTTGAAATTCTGGTGAGACGTTGACAGAGGTGAATGTAGCAGAGCGCAATGCACCCTGGGAGAGATTGATGAGATGATAACGTTATTTTTTCAGTCAAAAGAAATGCTTGTTGCAAGGAAAATTGAATTTTATATATACAAAGTTTAATATGATTGAAGGCAAAGCCTTGGAAGAGCGCAGTTACATATGTAATCTTTTAAACTAATTAAAACAGCGTTACTCGGATTAGCATTCGTACTGTCAACTGCAGAACTGATCAAACTGATTGCCTGTATCGAAATTCTCTGGAAATAGTAGTGTCATCTTTGACGTAGACTGGATTACCTGCCTTAGTACCAATTCTCTCCGCTAGGCTGCGCTCATTAATACTAATTTTCGGAGCGAAGCCTAGCGGAGAGAAGAAAAACTACGGCAGGCAATCTAGTCTATCTTTGACGTTGTATTTAATGACGTCACTCATGGCAACAAACAGCGTTATCTCGTATGCGTTTTTGTTTCCGACGCAATTTCAATGCGAAAATAAAAAACAAAAGCAAATTACTCATACTTTCTTTTTTTTTAATTTAAAGCAAAAGAAATGGGCTAAAATATTTCCATACTCCAATTAAGTTTTTTTAAAAGATAGCAACTTCCGGTGACTTCGGTTTAAGGTTATTTCATCATTAGACTGGATTGCCTGCCGTATTTTTTCAACTCTCCGCTAGGCTTCGCTCCAAAAATACAACTACGCGAAATTCTTTGAAATTAGTATTAATGAGCGTAGTCTAGCGGAGAAAATTGGTACTAATGCAGGTAATCCAGTCTATTTCACCATGAAATACTACTTCCGGTTTTGGACCATTAGACCATCTTTGTCCGTATGTATGGAAAGGGAGGCAACTCTTTTTAGAGGTACCACTTATCAGTCATAGACAGAGCTCCGCTCGCGGCCCTTCGAGCTGCGCTCTTATAAAACTTGGTTTAGTACCCTTACCTCACCATGCTTTAAATTCATTATCAGCGTTATAGATACATAACCTTGCAAATAGTTGTAGATAACTTCTCATAAGGGCCGTTCAAGTAGCACTTAATTCCAGGTACCTACTTTCTAAACACAACTTTAAAGAGCTTTTTTGTTACTGAGAAGACGTCGTTTGAACGAAAAGTGTTCGTGCAGCGGACGACGACGGACAGAGCAAGATGGCTATCTGTCATCCTGAACCTCCGAGTCAGATGACCTTAGTGATAGGTATCAATGTATCATGAAAAAGAAACAAACAATGTTTCCATACAACGTCTATCAATTATTTAATCACGCATACTAAGAAATTGATAATTAATCACATGTAAGTAATCTAACAATCAAAACATTAACACTTAAAGCTATCTAATGAAGTAGAGATTCGAATGCATTATATCTTTTTTTATCTATATGCATCAAAATAAGATCCACACTCAAATCCTGAAAGGTTAGCATGTAGATTGTTCCAATATTATGAACGTAATCATTCTTTATTGAGGTCCATTAAATTGGTCAAACATCTGTATCAAAGCAATCAAGAACTCATCAGCATCCCTTAGTGTTTGAATACGAGGAATTTCGTCTCTAGCCATTCCAGTTGCAAGTTCAAGAATTTGCAGCAACTCATCTTTACAACCTCGAGACGGATATTCTGTTGTGTATTCACTTGCGATTTCGTCTATGGTCTCCAAATTACAAGGAAGTGGATGAGAGCAATCAGAAGTTTCGTAGATATCAGGTTGATGGTAAAGTACATCTGGGATTCCGTGAGGTATTCGGAGTTGTCGTTGGGCTCTGATTCGGTGAGAGTTCCAGTTCAAGACGAATATATCCAATTGTTCTTGAATGATGGGTAAATAACAAAATCGTATGCATTCAATATGCAGAGGATTTGTTGTATCCAACATGCCGCTATCTCTCATGTCTTGGAATTTATTTCTCCAAAAGTCAGTGAATGTAGTTCTTAAGGTACCCCATAAACGTTCAATTCGTTGGTTACCGCTTGATCTGGCTGTAATGTAACTTCTAATGCCGTCCATTTCATCACCGTGATGCATTCGGAGACTCGTTTGCAAGTCCTTTACTAATACATTCTCGGTACCAGCATCTCCTCTTACAATGTGCGGAACCCTTCCCAGCGTGATGATGAACTTAAGATATAAGTTTGCAATTAATTTTGGATTGTTATTAGAAAATCCAGCTTTTAACCACAATATCTTTCTTGAGAATCCATCTATAGCTCCATGAATAGCAACACCAAACGGTTTAAGCTTATCATATCCATCGATGTGTACGAGGTAGTTAGGACCTTTGCTATAATATAATCTCCGTCTTAAGCAACGTCTTGATCTCAGATACACTCCTTCTACGTCCATGATGCTTAAACATGCTCTTACTGTGTTCTGAGTTACTCTTATCCCATGGACAACATTTAGTAATCTCCACATTGCTTTGTAACCTAAATTGCAAAAACCATCTCGGTGCATATCAATAATTTTCTGTATTATTATTTGTAATGGAACTTCACATGCGTGTCTCCTTAATCCAAGTCTTAATTTCATTCTTTTCAGTGTTGACGTACTTATGAGAACTCCATGAACAAACAAAAGAAAACCGCATATTTCGCGTGAATTATACAAAAGTCCGAAGTAGTATCTGACTAGGTCTTCAACTTGTGCATTATCGCCTGGGTATGGAATAACAGCCTCTGACCGCATTAAACAACACAGAAATATCAGGTACTGAAAATAGAACCACATTATTTTGATATATATAAGCACCTTTATAAGCTTAGTACACATACAGCTATAAATAATGCACGATATACACAAAGAAAACCTCATTTTAAGTTATGGAGATAAGCCTCAAACTGTGTAATATGTGTGAGAATGAACAGTATCCGTCAGGGCCGAGATTTGTTCATTCTCACACATATTTCACAGTTTGAGGCTTATTTCTAACTTAAAACATAGCCATCCTTTGTGTTAATATAGAACACATATACGTTTAATTTAAACCAGAAATGCAGCCTTTTGTTTATTAACTTTCTAAAACAATGCAAACTCTAGAGCAACATACTAGTAATATATGCAGGTGCATTTTGTGCAAGTTAACAAGTTTTGTTCTCATTCAATTTTCCCCTATTTTGCTTTGAAATACAGAAAATGTGACCTTTTGTTTGTTGCTTAATGCGAATACAAGGGGACTATGACGATATTACCTTTTACTTTGTTATATGTTACTGTGTTATATTAGAGTCACATATAAGACGGTAAAAGGTAACATTTACAACAGTTACAGGAAAATAATTTTGCATATGTAGATATTTCTTTTCTTTTTTTTAACAAATCAAGAATTTATCGATCTTCAATATAAATAGACAAACAAAAACAATAAAGCTTAGTTATAGTAATTCACTCATATTGTTTTCATCAAATACATTGTATTTTCATTACGTTCATGATAATAAAATCCTTGGCAAACTATGTAAATTACTTGTATCATGCATATACTTATTTGTACTGCATTAACAGTGTTGAACCTACCTTTGATAATTCCATCTTTATTATCAGCGTCGCCAACATCCAGCTATACACTCATGCATGGACATCACCAATGATGACTGTACACGAAGGAAGTTACCAAGTGATTTCACAACAAGACAACATCATGATGTCGACTTCTTTATGTTTCAAAGACAAGTCAATTTGATCATGTCGACATGGTGTTATAACTTTTGTTATACGGGCGACTTTATTAAGTCGTCTTTATGTCTAGATCGGTACAAGTCGATTTTGCACTAAGTCGTCTGTCGACTTTCGAAACAATTATCGCGATGGTTCATCTCGACATTCTGTGTTCTTTACTGCCAAGTCGAACAAAACATATCGCCAAGTCATGATAAATGCTCGTCATGTCGTTTTATTTAAGTCAATTTAAGTAAGTTTTATCACACCAAAAGAAGGTCCAAATACGTTTCCATAGTTACAACATCCGAAGAATTTGGGAATGCGAGTTTGACAAAATGGCGCGAATAAATGACCGACTGCGCGGGCACTGCGAAACTTACAAGCGCGAAACGGAACGATTAAAACACATGACCATGGATCAAATCTTGGATTTCGTGCGCGCGGAAAGTTCGGTGCGATAGAGGTCGATTTAGCCGTTCCGCCGCACATGAAAGACATATTTAGCGAAATGTCGCCAATATTTGCTAACGCGCACGTACCGTACGAATGTATTGGCGAATACACACAAGACATCGGTGAACGTATAGGTGTATCCAAAAAACCGCGAAGACTCCTCATCGGCGGTATGAGTGCCAGAAATATATTAATAGCGACTCCGCTCTTGAAATGGTACTTGGAATACGGGCTGACGGTCTCGCGCGTACACACCGTTATCGAGTACCAGCCCCGGGCGTGTTTCAAAACGTTTACCGAAGAAATCAGCGATGCACGACGCGCGGGTGTCAGAGACCCCTCTCTGGCGATTGTGGCAGAAACGTGTAAGCTAAAAGGAAACGCTTCCTACGGTTCAATGCTCATACGCAAGGATCGGCACTCCAATATAAAATATTTAAATTCGGAGGATAAGTTATTCCAGGCTGTTAACGATAAACACTTTAGGAAACTCGTCGAACTCGGTGACGGACAGTACGAAATCGAAACTGCTAAAACTCGTGT
Source organism: Pecten maximus (assembly GCF_902652985.1). NCBI lineage: Eukaryota > Metazoa > Mollusca > Bivalvia > Pectinida > Pectinidae > Pecten > Pecten maximus. The sequence continues at coordinate 8,512,772 of NC_047027.1, read as the reverse complement.
AAAAATGGACATACCTATTCAAATAGGCTTTTTCATTCTTCAGTATGCGAAACTCCGCATGTTGTCGTTGTATTACGACTGTTTGGATTTATACTGGGATCGGCGTGGATTTATACTGGGATCGGCGTGATTTCGAACTCATAGCCATGGATACGGATAGCTATTACTTGGCCCTGTCCGGTACCGACCTTGAAGCGCTGGTACGTAGCAACATGACGGCGGAATTCGAGACCGTAAAGTACGATTGGTTTCCGGATGACAGAACACCGGAATCCAAAGCTCATACGCGACGAACTCCGGGGCTGATGACAGAAGAGATGAGGGGGGACGTTATGGTTTCGCTTTGTTCAAAATCGTATTGTGTGCAACAAATTTCGGCTTCCGGTAAAAAATCTAGCAAAATTAGCTGTAAAGGTATAAACAAAAGACAGTTGAGACATCCCATTGAATTATATAAAGATGTTCTCTTCAATAAGGAGGTACGCTCGAAGGTGAATCGAGGTTTTAGGGTGATTAATAATCAGATTGTAACTTACACACAGGAAAAGTGTGGTTTCACAAGTTTCTATCCAAAACGTGAAGTTTTGGAAGATGGAATCCGCACGGAACCCTTAGATTTAGTACTGTAATTTATATATCATAGGGTTATATGTTTCAGCGAACTCCCGGGTCCCTGTTTAATTCGTCCCTGAAAACTTTAGAAGAGTACACCCATAGGTTAAGCCTCATGATTATGGCGGCAATACACACATTTCTTTACAATCACGAATATTATTTCCTTCAGTTTAATGGCCGTGTCTCTGAAGACTGTTATGAAGGCAGGATGGCCGTAGAAGAGTTAAACAATGTGACCTATCCAAAGTCGGTTGCATTATTTAGATACGCATATCCAAAATATTGTGATATCATGTTAACTTTAAACAAGAGGCCCATGGGGCCTGTATCGCTCACCTGGTTGGATTTGACCAAATGTCAAAATAATGTTCATGTTCAATTCCTTTTGTTTGTTAACCTCAAACAATGCTATATATGGTTATAGTGTGGGGATCCCAACTGCTTTAAAGCAATAATGAAGTCCAGACTCTCTGAGTTTACAACATGCATTTATAACTTTATGACTAGTAGCGATTTAAAGGAATTACCTCTATTTCCCCTATGGGGCCCCGCCCCTTTGGCCCCTCGGGGGTCAGTCATCATTTATGCAAAATCTGTTCCCTTTCCCCAAAGGATGTTTCTGACCAAATTAGGTTCAAATCCTTTCATAACTTTATGACTAGTAGCGATTTAAAGGAATTACCTCTATTTCCCCTATGGGCCCCGCCCCTTTGACCCCTCGGGGGGTCAGTCATCATTTATGCAAAATCGGTTCCCCTTCCCCAAAAAATGTTTCTGACCAAATTGGGTTCAAATCCTTTCATAACTTTATGACTAGTAGCGATTTAAAGGAATTACCTCTATTTCCCCTATGGGCCCCGCCCCTTTGGCCCCTTGGGGGTCAGAGTCATCATTTATGCAAAATCTGTTCCCCTTCACATAAGAATGTTTCTGACCAAATTGGGTTCAAATCCATTCATAACTTTATGACTAGTAGCGATTTAAAGGAATTACCTCTATTTCCCCTATGGGCCCCGCCCCTTTGGCCCCTTGGGGGTCAGAGTCATCATTTATGCAAAATCTGTTCCCCTTCACATAAGAATGTTTCTGACCAAATTGGGTTCAAATCCATTCATAACTTTATGACTAGTAGCGATTTAAAGGAATTACCTCTATTTCCCCTATGGGGTCCCGCGCCTTTGGCCCCTCAAGGGTCAGAGTCATCATTTATGCAAAATCTGTTCCCCTTCCCTAAAGGATGTTTCTGACCAAATTGGGTTCAAATCCTTTCATAACTTTATGACTAGTAGCGATTTAAAGGAATTACCTCTATTTCCCCTATGGGCCCCGCCCCTTTGGCCCCTCGGGGGTCAGAGTCATCATTTATGCAAAATCTGTTCCCCTTCACATAAGAATGTTTCTGACCAAATTGGGTTCAAATCCATTCATAACTTTATGACTAGTAGCGTTTTAAAGGAATTACCTCTATTTCCCCATTAGGCCCCGCCCCTTTGGTCCCTTGGGGGTCAGAGTCACCATTTATGCAAAATCTGTTCCCCTTCCCCCAAGAATGTTTCTGACCAAATTGGGTTCAAATCCATTCATAACTTTATGACTAGTAGCGATTTGAAGGAATTACCTCTATTTCCCCATTAGGCCCCGACCATTTGGCCCCTTGGGGGTCAGTCACCATTGATGCAAAATCTGATCCCCTTCCGCCAAGGATGTTTCTGACCAAATTTGGTCAAAATCCAATAAGAACTTTTTGACTAGTAGCGATTTGAAGCAAATGTTGACGGACGGACGACGGACGCCGCACCATGGCATAAGCTCACCGGACCTTCGGTCCAGGTGAGCTAATAAAACCTTCCATCGTCACCTTATAGAATTCAGATACGATAATCTTCAGTACTTGGTTGATGTTTATGGCTTTCATATTCCTGAATCTGACAGAAGGCTCATCGGTTTACTTAGAAGACTTGCAACACAATTTAGCGGCAGTAGACTGCACGAGGCAATGTATGAACGTCACGAAAGGAGGGAATCATTGGAATGTTATTATGGTTCTGTAAGTGAAGACGATTTGGTTTGGTTTGGTTTATTTTGTTTAACGTCCTATTAACATCTAAGGTCATTTAAGGACAGCCTCCCGTGCGTGCGACATGCATGCGTGTGGTTAGTGCGTATGTATGTTTTGGGAGGCTGCGGTATGTTCGTGTTAAGTCTCCTTGTGATAGGCCGGAACTTTTGCCGATTTATAGTGCTACCTCGCTGAGGCATACTGCCAAAGACACCCAGCATCACGACCCACCCGGTCACATTACACTGACAACGGGCGAACCAGTCGTCCCACTCCTTGTATGCTGAGCGCTAAGCAGAAGCAGCAACTACCATTTTTAAAGACTCTGGTATGTCTCGGCCAGGGGACAGAACCTAAAGCCTTCCTCACAGGGGCGAACGCTCAACTAAAGGCCAAAAGTGAGGCAGTGTCAAGGGAGACGTTAGGAAGAATAAAGTTGTTCAGAAAGAAGAGAAAAGATAAGATCCCAAATTTAGTCGCCTCTCACGATCATGCAATGGGGGCAGCAGGTACAATTCTTACGCCCTACCTGCAGGGCAGAAGTGAAGACGATGACGGCAACGAAAACGATGATTCTTACGAGGTACATAATCCTTATGTACTGATAGATCACGACAGAATGCCATATTCTTCACTTACCGACCATTTTAATGAACAGGAAATAGATTATATGATTGCAGTTGAGCAAGAGAAAAAGAAAGTTTATTAATTTATGTTTGGTTTATTTCATTTTTTTTTTATTACTATTTTTTTTATTCAAGAACAGGGCAGGTTTAGGGGGGGGGGGGGGGATTAAATGTGTAGGTTTAGTGTGTAAATAACCATTAAAAGTAGAATGTTGTTTGCTCTAATTAATCAGTTTTAATATTATTAAATCTTATCAAAGGGTGATGGTATGAAGGTGAGGATATTTGTGTGTGTGTGTGTGTGTGTTGCGTGGAATGATAGGTGGACGATGGTCAGCGATCAGTCCAACTGCGATTTAGGGATGACAGGTTAGTGTGTTAGGGGAGGGGGAGGGGGGATTATAGAGATACCTCTCGGCGTGGTGATAGGTGGACGATGGTCGGCGACGAGTCCAACTGCGATTTAGGGATGACAGGCTCAACGGTGACAGAGGACGGTCCCCTAACCGAGAGACTTCAGAGGTCAAATCACCATGGGGCTTAGCAGCATCTTAGTGGTTTTTTGGCTGGGCATGGTTTTCGCCGAAGCAACTGTCCCCTTTCCCTGGGGATGTAAGCCTCAGAGACAGCAAATTGTATGTCCGAGGAGGGTAAATGCCATCCCAGATGTTGCGTTCGATCCCGAAATCAAGCGCATCATTTTCCAACACGTGGTGGAATTGAACTTAACATACGCAGGACACCTGGAGTACCTAGAAATAAGGAAAACTCCCCTGGGATGCGACTCCTTCTCCTCTTGGCCAAAACGTGTGGTTGTGAACAGGGAAACTTGCAACGTGAGTATTGTATTAACAAATCTAAAAAAGTTCAGGAACAAATCAGCCTTTTATTTTTTTATATTTTTTTTATATTTTTTTATTACATATTACTGGTTTATCCGCTGCGCCACGGTCTACACGTAGACCCCGAGATCTAATACACCATCGAGGACCTCGAGACTGACGACCACCACCCCGAGGTTGACATCATCGAGGATCCCGAGTCCGACGAGCACAACCCCGAGGCTGATTACAACACCGCGTAGATTGCTGACCACCAGAAAAGTGAGTAACATTTTATCAATTGATTTAATTAAAAAAAAAATTAGTTATAGTCTAAAAACAGAAACAAACCCGGAAATAGCATTATGATGGATGTGTATAATATTTCTTGTATTTTTTTATCAATAGCCCTTTCCCAGGTACAGATCGTATACCAGCACCCAGTCAACAGAACCCCAAACAACCGAGAACGACCGTCCCACGTCACCTGTGTCCACAGCCATCTGGTCATCGTCCAGTACACAGAGTCCGATCGCGAGTGAAGCCGACGGTGAGTTCACTCTGTTCTGTATGTTAGTAAGCTTGTTAGTTCGTTCATTATCAGTGTATTCTTCAGTAAGAATCAAGAGAAAGTATTCATTTAAAACTCAAAGAATTGATCACTAGTTACATCATACGCTAACATACTTGCTAAATTATCCATGTGGACATAAATAGTGGACAGTGTGTTTATTTATTTTCAGGTAGCATCCTGGTGATTGTCGTTGTGAGTTCCGTCGTTGTGAGTTCCGTGGTCGTCCTCATGATTCTACTTGTAGCTGTATACCTGATCAAGAGAAGAAAGAAGGAACAGAGTTTGACCGATATTCCCATGGAATCGTTAGCGAGCTCGCTTTCCGGACTGACTCTAGACTGTGGTTTTGAAGAAGTGAATTTATACACTCACTCGTCAACGCGAAGGCGAAAGTCAAAAGACGAGTAGCCAAGAGATGTTTTGAACTGAAAAAAGATACGCGACATCATTAATGTGAAGTAGATAATAGGTCTTAGTTCGTGTGATGTATTAGTAAAATGTTATGTATATATGTTCTATATAGGTAATATGTTTTTTTTTCTTTTTTAATATAATACGAAATGTATGTATGTATATATATATATGTATGTGTGTGTGTGTGTGGTATGTATGTATGTATTGTATGTTATGCTTGTATGTTAGATATGTACATTAATAAAATGTTTAAATTGAATCCTTTCCTTATTTGTTTTTTTGTCATTAAAAAGAAATATATGTCGACTGAAGAAAAGTCATTGTGCGTATTTTATCGTAGTCATAGCTAATACGTACGTCAGACACTGACATTTCACTAAGGGAGAAAAAAAACAGACCTGGGGCGAAGACTTTATCATATGTCCGAGCGTGAAAAAAGACACAGGGGCGAAGACTTTTTGTAACTAGACTTTGCTGCGGGTATTTCTGTTTAAGCGATTGGGTGCCATAGATCGTGAGTTCGAGGTCCGGTCAGGGCAGGAGACAAAAAAAATGTCTTCGTCATTTGTGTTACTATGTTATCTTTTAATTAATTGCACAATGTATCATATTGCACAATGTGTTGTTGATCCGAAGGTAAAGACTAGCGAATTTAAATACAGTTGAGTGTAGACTAAAGGTTACACAAAGTGCACTCCGAGTGCACTCCGTTTGGACTCCAGGTAAACTTGGAGTGCACTCCCAAGTTTACCTGGAGTCCTCTCAGGCCCCAATCCTACCTGGGTCCACATGTATCACATGTACCTGTAACCAAGTACATATATACATAATGTTTATAGATAGATGTATACTCTTATACATTTTGACTCCTTAAACATGTAACAATTAGCTATGTGTTACTGTTTTATCTTTGTATATATCATCTTATTATTTTGTTGGTTCATTTTTCGTTGGTTAAACCCTACATAAAATGAATAGATCTGGCACTTCGTTGAAAAATGTATGATAGCATTCCTTTGATTTGAAGAGTTTTAACAAGCCACATCAATTAGTATAAAATTGGCAATAAACAAAAATGTATATAAATTTGGCAAGTTGTTTGTGGTTTCTCAAAATGTAGAGTTTGATTGTGTACTGGACATAACTTGTACTCGAAGTACTAAGTACTGTTTTTAATATATTTCAAATAGTTTTCTTCCAACAGTTTATATTTATCTTAACATACAATAAAAAAGAAAGTTTTTTTTTTGATCACCTGGATTCCGGATCTAATGTCTAATTTTGATTTACAGTTTAACATCAGACTTACATTTCTATTTGGTAAACCAACTTTTTTTTGTTATGCCTGCCTCATTAAATCCAGGTCATACATGGAGTTCTTTTAACAGTAATATCAGATACATCCCCCCCCCCCCACTTACAGGGGTGTGGAGAAAAGACAGACTTACACTGACCCCAATAATGACCCCTTCCTCCAAGTTTACCTCGTAAGGTGTGAAGATCTGGACAGGTGTACACATGGTCATCTAACTAGATAAAGACCCTCTTAATTGTTAGATGGAAACTGGTCATCACACCTTACCTTTACCTAGCCCCAGTTTCCTCTGGCCCTGACACACACCATGTCTGATGTAATATGGTGTCAGGGCCAGAGAAAACTCCGGCTAACCTTTATCAAGGTCTTATAGAAATAATTAAAGGTACAGACTTGTGACGGTCGATATCTGACACTTTTGAAATTATATGATTGTCCAGCTATTAGAGTATTATTAAAACAGTTAAAAGTCATTT